>NW_005871388.1:937024-972832 GCF_000147115.1 Myotis lucifugus
GATCATCCAGGAGCTTTAGAATCCGGATGCCAAATGAATTGCTAGCTCCAATGTGCTGTGAATCACTGTTACAGGTGTACTGAGTTCCTGGAGCCAGATTTAACTAGTTCTCAACGTGACTCTTTTATTAAAAACTAGAGGCCTGGGGCACAAAATTCATGCACTCAGGAACGGGAGAGGGGTCCCTCAGCCTGACCTGCGCCGTCTCACAGTCCGGGAGCAGGCCTAAGCCAGCAGTCGGACATCCTTAGCCAGCTGTGAGCCCAGCTTCTGGCTAAGCAGCACTCCCCCTGTGGGAGTGCACTGACCACCAGGGGGCAGCTCCTGCATTGAGTGTCTGCCCCCTGGTGGTCAGTGTTCGACCAATGGGTTGTTCCACCATTCGGTCTATTTGCATATTAGCCTTTTATTATATAGGATTTGAGAACTATTGGCCTAGGGCCAAAAAATAAAATAAAATAAAATAAAATAAAATAAAATAAAATAATTGAAGTACAAGTTCCTTTTAAGTGAAAGCCATTGGACTGTGAATGAGAATACGTGGGTTCTAGTTTTCCTTGTGTTTAATTTTCCCAGCCATAGTCTCCTCATCTGCTAATTAAAGGGACAGTGTCAACATGATCTGGGAACTTAGAAATCCAGCCTTTGAGCCTTTCCCCAGCTGTACTGAATCAAACTCAGGGGTGAGGCCCAGCTAGCTGGGTTTTAAGGGCCCTCTGGTCATCCCCCGATTACCACTCAGTTGGGTGAACTCTTGAACTAAACTTTACCTGCTGTGCTCTGAAATTATATAGGTCTGTCCCTCCAAAATCTCAACCAACACCATTTCGGAAGGGCTAGAAGGGGTTTTTCAGCAAGCTGGCTGCTTTGAGGAGAACTTTTGAGAAACCCTTTAAATAGTATAAAAAGAACTATTGAATACTTGGTGATAAAAGGACCTAAAGCAGTTCTGGTATTAATAACGATGGTAACACGACTTCAAACCAACATAGCATTTGTGAAGGACAGTGTACAGATGGGACTGTCCTGGGTGGGAAAGACAGGCAGAGGGGTCCAACTCCAAATCATCCTCAACCTCCCCCCCCACCCCCAAAAAATCCGGACACGGAGGGACAAGAGCAGAGATACCATGTCAGCCTGTAAGAAGTATGCACACTTGGAATTGTGGGCATGGAAGCTGGGAGAGCCCTCACCTGCTCTCACCTCATTTTGCAGATGAAACTGGGTCCAAATAGGGGATGCTACCTGCCCCATGCCCCAGCGTTCTTTAGCAATCAAACCAGATGGAGAATGCCAGTCTCCTGAATTTTGGAGAACTTCTCCCTCCCCACACTCTCTGGGGTCTAGATGAACTTCTCTCCATTCTTCCTGTTGTCAAAACTTCCCCTTCCTGTGTTCCATGCATGTCCACCCCACCTGCCCAAAGCTACCGGGCAGTCACCATGGGGAGATAAGCAGGGGTATTAGTTGAAAATAAGTGTTAAAGGTTGACCACACCGAACAAGTTCTTTCTTCTCTTCACCTTATTAAGATCATCATTTAACCGAACACCAGTGTTTTCCACCCATGAGCCACCTCACAGAGGTGCCTACAGCCTCCTTCCAGCCTAGTGCTTCCCGGGGCCACTTCCCGAAGTCAGGATGGGCTCCTTCTTTGCCCCAGTCCAACAAGCAGACAATGTAGCCTGTGGGCTCCCGTGCCTCCAGCCACCTCTGCTGTGAGCACCAGGGGCCCTGGCCACAGCCCTTGCCCTGCCAGTCCCTCAAGTCCTGGCACCGACTCTCTGGCTCTTTCCAAGGACTGTGGTTGCCAAAGCCGCAAGGACCCAACTTGGCAACCAAAGGACAAAGGAAAAGGGGTGAGAACTAACACTCGGCGAGCGCCAGCTGTGTGGGGAAAGGATCTGGTGTGCAGCTGGGGACACGCGGCTGCCGGGCGGGGGGTGGGAGTGGGGGGACGCTGACAACCTGGTGAAGATCCGTGGGTAGAGAGTGTTCAGAACCGCATCTGTCTGACCTCAGAGCCATGTGGGGGGAGGAGGGGAAGCTCAGGTCCTGCCTTAGGGCTGCTTTGAGCGAGGAGGGTGGCCAAGATGGACAATATAGATAAGAAATCTGTTGGAGGCAACATGTCACTAGGCCCCCCACATCTTTACATGAACGGGTAGATTATTTTAAAGGCCAACACCAGATTTTAATTTTTCTTTTTCTAAAAACATGCCTCTCTCTATAAATATATGTATGAAAGTATAAAGTATGATATGATTCTTAATCGTTATACATATCAATACTAATAAGAAGTTAGAAGAGATCAGATGAGAAAAACAATAATAATGGGGAGCACCTTACGAAGGATTGACGAGGCCCCAAGGTAGCAGCGGCAGTGGTAAGAGAAGTGAGTTCAGAGCAGACAACAGCTGGTAGCTCTGTCTTCCGTGCAGTAGAGTTGGCCCCTTGGGGGTGGGGCCTGAGGTCTGCTCCCTGTCTGAGCTCCTTCCAAGGGCCTCCGTGGTTCCACCTCAGCCGTCTCTGCACAAAGGGCATAAGTAGACCCACAGACACAGCAGCATTTGCAAACACATTCATCATTTGCAAACAAATAGCAAGAAGTCAATGGCTATTCTCATTTCCCCCTCGAGGCTGCTTTCCTGTAAAGCCGGTTTGCAGTGCCCTCGAAGAGCCGGTTTGTAGCTGTGGGACGTCCACTTACTCAGGCCTGGTAGCTCTGCTTCCTTCAAACCACCTTTGGTCCTGCAGCCCTGTGGGAGCGGGGAGTCAGAGCGGAGGGAAGTCCGATCACGTGCTTCTTTCTCCAGGGAGCCGCCCCACTGCCCTACCTGCCACAGAGCAGCAAGCAGCTGCGCAAGCACATGGGGGTAGAAAAACAGAGCGGCTTAGCTGGCACCTGGAAAGCGGTGAACTCTCTCCTGACAGAAGGAAGGAGGAGGCTGGGGGATCTTGAAGGCCAATGGGGAGGCCTTTGTGCCTGGTAAATAGCAAGGCTATACCAACGTAGCGTCCCATGTCCTGGGTCCACAGGGTCGCATCCCACAGCAGGCTGGCCTGGATGATGCTGGAACTGTGAAAACGGCCCCACGGTGGGATGAGGAAAAGGCCTAGGAGCAGATGAAGAGCGTGGTTGGAAAGAAGTAGGTTTCTCGGAGTTGTAAGATGGAACTAGGAGAGTGCCCAGAGCAAGCCTGCGGGTGGGTCCTGGCCGCTCACTTGCTGGCCCTGCGGCTTTGGACCAGTTACTCGCCCTCTGTGCACTTCCCTCCCTCCTAAATCCAGGCTGCTAACGCCTGTCCTGCACCGTCCTGGCCTTGCGAAGTGTTGGGACATTGAGGGGTAAGGAAAAGGGCTTTGCCAAATTGGACAGTGATCTGAAGGGACTTTAGACTTAGGTGGCATGGCTTATGGAGTAAAAGAATCAGTTCCTTTTATGGAAGTAGAAGATGCTCCTTCCATTTGGGTCTAGTCTTGGGGGTGGTTAGGGCAAGTACCAGGTGCTGGGAGCCAAGGGATGGGCTCTCAGCTCCCCATTCCAATACTTAGGACAGACGATGGAAGAAATGTGTGTTCCTTCAAGCATGTAAAGATGGGTCCCTCCTGCCCCCCACAGAATAGGCCGGGGGAGTCCCCGCCCCTTCACGTGACTCCCTGTGCTGTGGAATCTTACGAAACTGTAGAAGTAAGAAGAATGAAATGAAAATACACGTATTTTTTAAGTAAGAAATTTATTTGATTAAATGACAATATATGAAGATATTTTAAATGATAAGGCTCTATGTAAATTTTTTATAAATGTGACTGTATAAAGCATTCATAAAATCCTCACGTACTTTAAAACCAGGTTGCAAGTAAGTATAACAGAACCTGTAAATAGTACTTAAAAGCAGGTTTCTTAAGTGACACTTGCAATTTGTCATCCTACACGAGGCATCTGGGGTTCTGTGACAATCAGGCATGGCTACCCTCAGTGAGAAGGGGTTGTTCCTCGAGCAGAACTGAAGCCGAGATTACACCACGACCTCAAGCTCCCTACACAGTATCCTAGCCTTTCAAGCCCTTGGGAATTGGAATTGAATAGGTGGGAATCTCTAGTCACTCTAGTTGAGGATAATTAGACAAAGAGGTTGGGAAGCCGGGGTTGGAAAGAGGGAGGGGAGGGGAAACCGAGGCATGGCTAGGGAAGAGGTTTCTACAGAGCAGTTTTAGAAATGACCAAGGAAATGATGAAAATAAAAACAAACACAACACAAAAACAGAGGCTCCTCAGAGCTGCACCCTGGGGTCTGCAGGGAGGAGGGCACCAGGACCCTGAAGGCCGGACCTGACCAAGCTTGCAGCTGGGCCACCACACACTCGCAGAAAAATCTTCCCTGGAGGGCGGAGTCATGACCTGTGCACCAGGAGCAGGGCGGAGTGTGTAGGTTACATCAACTTCTCCCCAAAGATTTTTCCAGCATCCAAGTGACTCTGTTTTCGGGCCAACAGAGAACCCGGGACGCAGGAATCAGCAGCTGCAAGTTATAAAACCAGAAAAGCTTCAGACCTGTGGATGGTGAACCGTAGGAAGAAGGTGATGTCTCCAAGTGTGCACACTGCAGGCAGCAAAGCACGAACGCGTCCAAGTGATTCAGGGGGAACTGAACCATAGGGAGGTATGGGAAGACCCCAGAAAGCAAAGGATGGTAACCACAAAGTAATCATATAGCACCCATTATTATAACTTAAGATACATAAACATCATCGAGGATCTATCTAGTGTCTGTGCTATTATTTTATAAATACAAAGACTTATGAGGGCTTCAAAATATTACAAATGATACATACATTCTGGTATGAATGTCACGCTCCAGATTCATACAACAGACGTGATGTTACACTTGAACATAGATTAGGGGTGACGTATAGAATAATTTTTGCAGACCATTTTCTGAACCTTGGTCACACAGGTGAATACCAAAATCACAGGAAGCATCTTATTTGGTGGCTTTGGCAGCAAACACGTTTTTTTTGGCTATGCATTTATGCCTCATACAAAGATTCGCTGCTCGTTTGTATAAATGATTTAAAGTCATCCAGAGAGCTTACGCCGAGAGCTCTTTTCTGTTTCCTTATCTGCTTCTTTGCTATCGAGTCTCTGTGGGAGGGCCCCTCAGTGGCGCGGCTCCTTTCCCTGAGGCTCCTTGTCTTCCTTAGAGGGCTGTATTTAAAAACAGTTTCATGTTTCCCATTCAGGCTAAGTGGCTCTTTAAAATCCCTAACCCTGAGATCAGTCTTCTTATCCATGACACGGACGCATGTGCACACGCTTACACACACACACACATTGTAATAAAACCAGTACATCCCTTCCTATCACCTGATTTCAGCAGTGTGCTTTCAAAATCTCTGTTCCCAGCACTACAGAAAATAACCTCCCAACATGTCCAGGTTGAGCCTTAGAGACGACCCTTCCTCTCTGAGGTGACAACGTGAGACAAACCTCAAGGTGGTTGGGGTCAGGGGTCCCAAGGTCAAGGTTCTGTGCGCCCACAGAACATGAAAGCGCAGCCTCAGCAGAATCTAAAACTACTTTCTATTAGGGAGGATGTGACAGCCAATGACTCTGTGGGCTGACTCTGTAACTCCTCTTATGCACGTGTGACCTAAATGGTCTACTCGGCTTACCCACCAGGAAAGGGGAGCAGTATTAACACCATCCCTTTATGACCACACGCATGATCTCAGGCACAGACATGTACAGCTCAACCCAGTTTATCTTTACGTCTTAAAGCCAGGGCTCAACCGTTCACCTCTGCTTCATTTCCCCAAAACAAATCTCCACTGTGGCGCCCGGAGAGAGGCTAGTGTCGCAGAGCGAAGCCAGCCTTTCTGTTGTGATGTGGCTGCGCCAACCTTGGAGAGAGATGCTGGGAGCTGGAGTCCCAGTCTGTGCAAATTTTCTCAGTGATGACCTGGCATGTAAACATACTCAAGTGAAATGACTAAAATAATTGGCTTTAATTTTTAAAAAAGGATCTAGGAAAATGACAGAGTAGCTTATGTACCTTCTCTAACAGATATTACCCCCTGGCAAGAGGTGCTTCTTTGGGCTCAACTCATCTGAAAATAGTTCCATTTGGAACTTTCCTTAGCCAGTTACTATAACCGGGCACTGACTCAACGCTGGTTCTAGGGCAGTGATGGCGAACCTTTTGAGCTCGGCGTGTCAGCATTTTGAAAAACCCTAACTTAACTCTGGTGCCGTGTCACATATAGAAATTTTTTGATATTTGCAACCATAGTAAAACAAAGACTTATATTTTTGATATTTATTTTGCATATTTAAATGCCATTTAACAAAGAAAAATCAACCAAAAAAATGAGTTCGCGTGTCACCTCTGACACATGTGTCATAGGTTCGCCATCACTGTTCTAGGGGATGAAACAAAACATCGATGGGTATGAAGCCGCACAGCCGGTCAACGGGCTTCGCCCAACCGGGTGCCACAATCACACCCCCCAGACTGACCGTGAGTCAAGCCAGCTCCTCATTCCCCACCAGCCAAACACCACCGTGTCCTAAAATGTGGTCTGGTAGCGAGGAGAGTGGAATCAAGGCCCTCATGGCAACAGCTAGGCTGGGCGCCCATGGCACGGCCCATGGCCGACCCCCGGCCCCACAGAACTGGGTGTCTGTTAAAGAGACATCTACGGCTGGAAGAACAACCTGAAACTTCAGAATCCTGACCAAAGGATGAAGCTGCTCTGTGCCATTCGCTCGGCCACCTGACTCTCCTCTCCTCCCCGCCCCAAGAGAAGTGTATCCACACCAGATGTGTGGGGGGAGATGGCTCCGAACCCCAGGTGAGTGGCTGAAAGCTGACACTGGGCTCAGAACCACTTCCATCTGTTAATCTTTCCAGCTTTAGGTTTCAGGACTGAGGTATGAATAGCATAATACAAGGGTAATGTGAGCGAAGTCTGATGCTTTGTTCATTATCAAGCTATCTATGCAACGTCCGTGGAAGGCAATCGAGTGGGGTAATGTGTCTGGCCTGGTAGAAAAATAAACACCAGTCGAATCACGTCTTTGTTTAAAATTTCCCATCTAAAAAATCAATTGCAAAGCCTGAGATTCCCTGCTTTTTAATGCTACTGCAACCTCAATTTCAAACCTGCATTGTGTGCTAAAGCTACGGAATAGACAACGCCACCGCCATGGGAGAGAAAAAACTGCCTGTGAGCAAGATGAACCACAGCCTAAGTGGAAAGGCATTTGAATGGACAGAACACTAAGATTTTTAAAGTTAAAATGATAGTGTATCTAGAAAATACTGTGAAAATATGTATCTCAAAATAGAACTAGGTTTAGTCAGAAGGCTCAGGAAAGCCACCACTTAAAAAGCTGACCAATAAAAAAGAGAGCTAAAATAACCTTCCCACTTTTGACTCTTCCTCACTTTTCTGCCCTTAGATTGTACCGTCTGGATGTCCTAAAGCGGAATAATCTAAGAGCAGTGACAACGTGCTGGTATTTTTCAGGATCTCTTCAAGACACTTTCCATCTTGGTAACTTGGCTCTTCTCTCTGATCAAGGCAACTCATGGACTTTAAATGTTTTTGGTGACACGGGTTCAAAGACTTCGTCATCGTCTTCCACTCCTTCTTCTATTGGTTTCATCTTGGCCGAGGCTCGCTGGTGTGGGGATGACACATCTGTCAGAGACACAGAAAGGAAAGCCACTTAGCGTGCAGCCTGTCCTGAAGCTGGTGTGATGCACCGGTTTCAAACTCCAACCGGAAAAGAAAACTCCCTGGGAATCCATCGCTGGTACCACGAATGGAGTTTCCCTTAACACTATATTTTCAATCCAGCATGTCAGTAAGACAACCAAGTCAGGAGGTGGAACACATTCCACTGCGTGTGCTTGTGTGATGGGCTTCTCAAACATCCCAGTCCCTAGTGGGTTGCCCTAAAGTCTGTTTAGGAATCAGAATGTTCCTACATGAATATCAGACATGGTGACTGGAGTCCCTGGAAAGCTGATTTAACTCCTGATTTCCCTAAAATATGGTTTTATTCTAAAACTATAGGCCCTCATACCATCTGTAGCATGACCTAAAAGAGCAGTTCTTGCCACCAACTGTCCAGCCATGCTCTGGACTGACATGGAGATGGAGAGCGGGGGACAGTGGGGCAGGAAGAGGGGTCAAACCTGCAGGCGGAAGAGCCAGTGGAGGAAATACAGTCTTAAGTAGCAAGGCATCCCAGGGCCTTACAGGATGCCATTTAATCAAAGGAACCAAGCAATGAATGATCCATGCATCCAGCCCTCGTTCATTCACTCATTTACCAAAAGCTTATTGAGCATGTCCCATATATGGACACCATGCCTGATGTAGAAAAAAAATATTGTCTGAAAGTAAGAGAACATATTGTAAATAGGTGCAGAGACTCCTTGAGGTGCCTCATGAGCAGCTCACATGACATCATAAGCACAGACTCCCCTCCATACAGTTCCCACATTCAATGTCAGGATCCACCTGCCCGCCCACACCTGTGCACATTCTTGCTTCCCCCTAGCAGGACGGAGTGGTATTCAGCAAATGCTGAACTCGGGCTGGGTGTAAGGTTGATGATGGAAGAACAATGGGTGAAATCAGACTCTTCAAGTGTTTTCTGTACAGCAAAGGCAAGTAGCAGGATCTTATAAAGACAGGAATCAGAATGGCTATAAGAAATTTATACTGATCAGCTGTTAAGCCTTGGCAAGAGTCAGCAGCAGCCAGCAGGGCCTGCCAGCCCTGAGAGCAGGCTGCAGTCAGCGAGGAGGGTCAGGGACCAGCAGGGGGCCCCACGGCACAGGGGCAGGCGGCCTGCACAGTGGTCAAGACCAGAGGCTGAGAAAACAATTCCAGGGTCAAGTCCCCGCTCTGCCGCTTCCTGCTGTATGCCTTGTGCTCCGTTACTGTGCCTCTCCAGGCCTCAGCTGCCCTATCTGTGGAAAGGAGATATTCACAGGACCTGCCTTCTAGGGTTGTTGGGAGGATTAAAGAAAAATGTGCTTAGCAGGGTGCTGGGCACATAGAAAATGTCACTAAATGTCATTTCTTATTGACGACAGAGTCACTGCCATACACCCAGGGAAATGCCACTACCAACAGCCACATCTTCCAACATAAAAAGGTCATCATTGTGCAGGCCCTGGCTCTGCTATAGTTTATGTGTTTGTTGTACACACACAGAAATTATTCACTTTCAAACATTTACAATCAATTAAAATACTGAGTTTCTGGAAAGACAACTACTGACCGACGGTAGAAAAGAAGCCTGTATGAAAGGCCCAAGAATGAACTTCTGGCACAGAGCACAAGGGCTTTGTGTCCCTTTTCGCACAGGCGATACCAAACACAACCTCCAATTCACAGGTCGGCTCAGGTGGCAATGAGTTCTGTCTGTGTGACCTTGGGCAAATTACTTCACTTCTCTGTGCCTTGATTGCCCTATCAGCAAAATAGAAGTAATCATAATAATATTATCTACTTCATATGGCTGTTTTGATGAATAAGTGTAAAGTTCTTACTCAAATCAGTACGTGGGATATGATAACACTTTGTAAATATTTGTAAGTCAATCAAATCAGTGAATTAATATGGTCTTTGGAGGGCAATAGCTTAAAGAATTGGGAAACTGGTTAAAGTTCATCATTGCCCATGAGGATGGCAAAGAAAGGAAATGGGACTAGTGCTTGAATAGGGGTCTGTGTTTCTCAGTCTAAACTGGCCTGAGTGCAGCACAGTTGTTTTGTGTGTGTGTGTGTGTGTGTGTGTGTGTGTGTGTGTGTTTTACCAGTAGCCATGGCTTCCATCATATTTCTAGCCTCAAGTTATGATTGAGTCTCATGAAATATTAACCTAGGCTGAGTATTTGCAATCAGACAAAACCCTCAGAACATTAAGCCAAATCAATAATGTAGCGCATTCAGACATAAGTGTATGCTACACATAACAGAAACACATCCAGTTCATTTTGATTGGGGAAGTGAGACCAACTGATCTCTACTTTTTAAGCCCATCTATCAAACCAGGGGTGACACTCCACGGTATCCTGAGGCTGCTATCTACACTGAGGACAAAATGTTCCGACCCTTCCACTACCTCGCTAATCGCCGTGTTTCCCCACTGAGAGAAAGTGAAGAGAGGGCCCCAAACAACGGGAAATGATCTAGTGAAAACTCTCCAAGAACTCCCAGCTTCTCTGTGAAAGAACTGATTCTGTTCCCACTGTACTTGCCTGGGAAAGAAAGGGCTATGGTGGTTACTCCATAACATTACAGTCAGGCAGGCAAGAGTCACCCACAGTCCTGGGCTGGCGTCCAGGGGTCTCCAGGGAGGGCCTCCTTCCCGTCTAGTCCACGCTCTGGCAAGCTCACTGACCCCCAAATCCAACCCATCCCTCTCTTCTTCTCCTCATGCTTTTCTCTCCACCTGGAATGGTCTCTCCACTCCCATCCCTTCCCGCCAAATCCCTATCCATGCCTCAAGGTGGAGTTCAAACCCACCTCCTTCACTTGTGGTCTTCCCTAATTGCTTCTGTGGGGGATTCTATTCTCCTCCAAACAACCACAGCCCTTCCACGTTCTGCACCACGTTGTGGTCATAAGAACGGGCACCTCTCCCTTCCTGGAAAACAACATCCGAAAGGTTGTGACCACAGCCCCCCTCTCCTGCAGCCTCGCAGCGCACCCCACACATAGCCAGGTCCTTGATAACTACTTAGTACGTGAAAAAACCCTCCTCCGAAACTCGGCCTTCAGAAAGCTGATGCTGAGGACGTGGGAGAAACACAGGGCCATCGCATTTCATCTCTTATGGGTCAATCCCCCCCACCACCACCACCACCACCACTACCACCATGGGGCACAGCAGCATTCAAGCGTCAGCAGGTCTCGGGCTTACAGTAAGCCCTCACTATGAAAAGGGACTGCTATCAGCACATATATTCTGTGTCATGTTCCAAGGGAAATCACTTTAGAATAATTGGCTGATTTGACAGGGCTTACAGCAAAGAGTACTGGCCGCCGCGTAAACATCAATAAGGTACCTACAACCAAGTTTTCATCCAATCAGCCATACAAATCTCTGAGCAACTGAAGGGTTAAATCTTGGGGAAATAAAAACAAATCGGACATAGTCTCTGACTCTCTTATTTGTCAACACACTTTTCAGAGTAATTCATTCTCCTCGCATCCCTACTAATATTTCCACTTTATACCCAGAACAAACTGTGAACAAACTGTGAAAGCAAACAGAGTGGGGGAGCTGCCCCGGGTGAATGCCTTTCTCACCTGGGAATGAACCAGGTGGAAACACATCCAGCTGGCCCTAATAGCCCCACGAGATTGCATTCTTCTGCTACAGCTCTTTTCTCACGGAGAGCACTACATTCGCTTTCATTTCAGGCTTTGTGGCTGGGTTAGAACCCACAAGTCCCCAGGCCCCAGTTCCCACCACTGTGCCTGTTGCTCTTTCCCCACCGGCAGATGCACCTGACGTTTTGCAACAGAAACTTGGTCTCACTGTAACTGCCAGAAGCAGCCCAGCGCCAGCTGCTGCCTGAGCCCTTGATAGGAGTCACGGTCACAGAGAGTGCCCACACTCTGCACCAACTGGTTAGCCTGGGCCTCCTGCACCACCGAGGGCCAGGTAGGACGTTCACCTGGCCCCACCTGTCACTGTCACAGACAGAAGAAAGGCGGGCTTCCAAGAGCAAGAGCGAGGAGCTCACCTGGCCCATAGTCCCAGTGCTCTCCAACCTCAGCAGGACCCTGTGGCTCAGTGGAAGGAAAGAGCCCATCACTATGCAGCTAGAAATCATTATTTTGTCCACAATCCAAACCCAATATGGAGTGGAGAGAGAGAGAGAGAGAGAGAGAGAGAGAGAGAGAGAGAGGAGATGGAGGGAGGGGAGAGAGAGACAGAGAGAGAGGAGATGGAGGGAGGGGAGAGAGAGAGAGAATATTCTGCTCTAAGGGAACGATCTTACATTTCACAAGCTGAACATTATTAAATTCTTTCTACAAGTTTGGCTGCCTTTTTCATTAATTTTAGGCACTGATGCATCATCAGACATTTGCCCAGAAGGCCTAATATCTTACCTAGATGTGAGAGCATGAGGAGGAGGGAAGAAAGTGAGCTTATCTTTCGTTAAGTGCTTTTCAAATTACTTTTGCCCCTCCAGGACACTGCTATGAGGTCATGACCTCAGCGCAATATTTTTACTTTTCATTTCTTTCAAATTCAAGAGAAGCAAATACTTTCATAGCCATACATTTTCCAGAAAACTGAGTTTTATCTTCTATTACAACCGCTTTTACAGTTGGGAGATAAAAGTGGTAAACTCTCTCCTTTGGTGCTTATTATAATAAAAAGAGATAATTAGCATTATTTTGTTGCTATTAGCTATAGTCACCTTCCAATTGGCTCAGGCGGCCAAGTAACAGAGTTTATTATAAAAAGTATGTAAAGCAAATAGTCTCAGGCTGAACTGCGATCCAAACTTATCTGGTGTGAAATTGTTAGATACGTCAGGAGTTACTGTTGCTGGGGGACTTTCATATGACACCAGGAACAAAAGTAACTTCTGCCCAAAAGACTTCCACGACCCTTCCACCCATACCAATGCCCCCAGAAGGCACAGCCCCCGGGGCAGAACTCACTGCGAGCAGTACACCACACTCCCCGTGGGTTCCGCTGAGAAAGGGAACTGTAGCACCAGGCAGCCATTCCAAGGGTAAGAAAGAAAAACTCAACCTCAAAAGCATGGGCTTGAGCCGATGTAACAGGCTGAGACTTTGGAGAGCCCGGAACTGAACCTGGACACCTGCACTCGTGCTAGAGCACAGGCGTGATGACACCACGGACACCCACAGGGGACTGGGATCCGAGAAGCCGTCTTTCCTCACAGACCTGTTCACACGGCAGCTGGTATCCGGTCCTAGCTGAAGGAGACAAGCTTGCTATCAAGACTCTGAAGGGCCCGGCCAGTGTGGCTCAGTGGTTGAGCATCGATCAACCTATGAACCAGGAGGTCACAGTTCTATTCCTGGTCAGGGCACATGCCCAGGTTGCAGGCTCAACTCCCCAGTGGGGGTCATGCAGGAAGCAGCTGATCAATTATTCTCTCTCGTCATTGATGTTTCTATTTCTCTCTTCCTCTGAAATCAATAAAAAAAATTTTTTTTTTAAAAAAAAAGGCCCTGGAGAGTCTTTTGCAAAGTACAAGTCGGCCATGGAGGGTAGGCTCAGGCTGTGCCACCAGCCCCTTTTGTCTTCCTGAGGTCCCAAGAGAACTACAGTGCCGTATTTTTCCGTGTATAACTATGCATGGTGTCAGGTGGGTGCTAGTCTTATCCGGGGGAGCACCTCGAAAGTTATATAAATGACTAACACTATGCTGTATCCTTGAAACTAATATAATATTCAAGGTCAACTATACTTGAAAAAAAGAAGAAAACCACAGGAAGCTTTTGATACATGGACCAGGAAGGTCATACGGAACGGTCAAAATCCCGATGTGGAGTAATAAAAGCTTGGGTAAGAGAAACTGCCTTTCACAGACTTCTGTCCTTATTAAGCTTATTTCTATTGCAGTGTGCTTGCTTCTCATTGTCAGGCCTTAGAGCCTCGCCTAGCAGGCAAAGTACCAGACGTATTTGTTGTTCTTAAATCTCTGCTCTAGGGAATAAACAAGCGACATCAAGTTGGATCTTCAGATAAATTCAGTTCCATGATATGAAGTTTGTCAAGCGCCATTTCTCTCTGCTTCAGAAAGACACTTATTAAAAAGGAGCAACACCTCTGTAAACTATTCATCGTAATATTACATATGATTTCCCCATCTCCTCTGTTATTTTAATGACATTTTCTTTATTCCTTTCAAGGTGTTCTTATTTTTATTATCTTTGACCATCTGGCCAACTGCTTTAGCAAGCAATTAAAGACCATACAGGGCTTTAGAATTTTAGTTATAGTATACAATTTCTGGTGAATGGGGCTGGGGAAGGATTTAATGGCTTCTTTGCTAGAAAGATTATCATCCATTTTCCTGCCTTTGACTACTTATATTGGAATTTTTTTAATTAAAAAAATTTTAGTGAGGTCATAAGATATTTTTGAATAAAAAATTAAGTTTGATTGAAGCTTTCTGAACAATAATGCTAAAGCGCAGGTATGGCCCTTGTACTTCACTTCTCTTCGAGGGACTCAGCACCAGCAAGGAGGTGTTCGAGTCAGGGCAAATGAGGAGGGTGGAGGAAGTCAGTGGCTCCCATGAGGAGGTTTTCTGTGGCCCAAGGTCAATTCTTGACTCCTCAGAGGGACGGTCAGGGCCGTGAGCTGCATGCCACAGGGCTGAGCAGCCAAGGAATGGAGAAAGTCCTGCAGCTCCTTCCTGCCCCAAAGAAAAAGCTACAGGGCTGCAGAGACGGTGGACAAATGCAAACAGGGAAGCTGGTCCCAGATGGCAGCTGAGCAACAGACCAGAGAATCACCAGTCTGGGAGAGGGAGGAGGAGGGGGGACTGTGAGAAAGGTCTCAAGCAAAAGGGAGCAGGCACTGATGAACTGAGAAAGTGAAGACGTAAGATAAGAAAATGAAAGGATAAGGAGAACGAAGGGCAGCCGGAGATACCCATAAAAACAGAAAGCAGTATGAAAAGGCATGATTCAAATAGGAACCAACCACTAGGAGATTTTAGTTAAGAAGTGAAAGGGATTTCATCTAAAAGAATGATAAGAAGCTAGAAGATACTGGGGATATAGTGAATAAGGTGGCCATACAAGCAAAGCAATAAAAAAAAACCTTTAGGGGAAAAAGGAGGGTCAAACTATGGAGCAAACTGTGGCATGATTTCTATGTTGTGCACCAAAGCCAAATCCATTCATACTTGACATTAGGAACCTTGGCACAGAACAAGAGTCGTGACATTGAAGCCAAAAAGGAAGAAATGTAGTGATAGCCAATTATTTGGTTTTGAATAAAGCATAATAACGTCAACATTTTTATTCGCTTTCAATTCTTCAGAACAACCCATAGACCAAGGAAGACCTACTTAGTTACCAAAGAGAACAGTGTTAGTGCCACTGAGCTGTACACTTAAAAATGGGTAAGATGGTAAATTTTGTTATGTGTATTTTATCACATTTTCTAAAAAACTGAAAAAAAAGAAGAGAGAACAGAATGCATATGCCATCGACCTTGATTGTTTAAAAGTTAAAGAAGAGCCCACAACAGCATGAAGGTAGAGGGGGAAAGAATAAGAAAGGGTAGTGATATTAATGCTTTCA
Organism: Myotis lucifugus; assembly: GCF_000147115.1. NCBI lineage: Eukaryota > Metazoa > Chordata > Mammalia > Chiroptera > Vespertilionidae > Myotis > Myotis lucifugus. Next base: position 952,362 of record NW_005871388.1, read on the forward strand.
CCTTTAAAAATGCCCCAGAGCAGAAAAGAAATGGGGGTTTATTGTGTTATTTAATGTTACAAAGATAAAGAATACAACCTAGTGAGCAGAAGGGGGAAGGGAGTTAAAAGTGAGCTAAGTTAGGTTAGTGGTTAAATCAATACATAACGGCACATTATTTAACATCTGGACAAACACTGTTCCAAAGTGACAGCTCCCGGGGAGCAATTATTTGGAGGGATCAGTTCTTTTCACTAGCGATTTTTTTTTTAACGTTTGATATCTATGTGCATATATTAACTTGATAAGTTTTTACTAAAAGATGAAAAATGTATAACTATAAATTCCCTTTGTAGTCATTTTACAGATGAGAAAGTGCTGTGAGCATACAGGCCATCTAAAGGATTGGGGAGGGCGGGGTTCTGGGGGCAGACAGCACGGCCCCTGCTGGCTGGGGACCAAGGACCCAGAGGAGATCACCGTCACACTCCTCTACCCTAGAAGGGGAAAATGCAACACTTAGGGCACGAGGTGGTGGTGAAGATTAAATGAGAACATGCTGGAAAGTCACGGCAGTGGTTATATATCCCCAGACAAGTTTACACTCACATATGGATGTGGGTATTTGTAAGGAAAACAGCAAAGCAAGAACTTCAACACTTCTTTGTTTCGGGGCTAGCCCAGGAGCCGTGGCCAGGCCTTTGACCTCCCTCAGCTGCGCTTCATCTCTGCAGCGGGGGTGCTGCGGGGTGGGTCTGAGGCCTGTTCCTGGCTCTTCCTCCCTGTCCCTGCGCCTGATCCCATCTCCTCTCCAGCTTCCGCATGAAAGCGTGCTGTTTGTAAGTCGACAGTTGTCCGCAGGGGGAATGAAATGCAAATGGAGTTGAATAGACTTTCATGGAACCAGTCTTGAAACTAAGAATTGGCTGTTTGCATCTTTCCAGGTAAATAAATAGATAAGAGAGCTGAGAGAAGGTCCTTATGTCAGATATGTTGCTAGTGTTTGTGGACAAGAATGCTAACCGGATGCAAGCTAACCTGACTGAAAGCATACTTGGGCAACTAGGTCATATGGAATTAGTAGACGTACAAAGCACCATTTTGACATTAATAACAAAAAACACTAGGAAAGGTTTTATTTGCCAGTAAGAGATATCTCTCTAAATAGTTCATAGTTGTCTTTTAAATAATCATAATTGTTAAGTATAATTCTGAAAAAAAATAGATGGTTTAAACCTTTAAAAGATGAGTTTCATCGTCAGGAGTATACTGCCTATATTGCCTCAGGGTTAAGAACAACAAGCAAGCAGCAAGCCAAACAAGAGATTATTTAACCCCAATAAACTAAAAGAAAATTCTGCAACTTTAAAGGAAACACAATATGGCCCCCTGTTGCCATGACAATACCTGTGTTCATCACCAGTTATCAGTGACGAACTGCCAATGACAATGTGCGCGTGTGTGTTACACATTACATGTGGGGAGCAAACCTCATAAGGTAGAGAAGATGACAAGGCACCTGAGAAGCACCTTGGTCCAGGAGCAGAGAGAAGCAAGCTCATATCCACACGAGGGCATTACATCCTCTCACACGTCCTGAACACCTTGTCCCTTCTGGTCTTCCCATGAACATAAGGTTAAAAAGCCTGGCCAAGGCTCCCAGGCTAGCCCATGAAACTCAAGTACCGGAAGCAAGCAAGAAGAGTTAAATTAAGTGTATTCTGAGCTACTGAATAAACGGGGAGAAACCATTTTTTTCTTGGGCTATCTGGTTACTCCACTTTCTCCCCTTTAAACGAGAATTAGATGTGGAATGCAGACTCTGTGTCGTAGAGAGCAGTGATCTTGCTTCGGATTAAGCATCATGCGAGGTGTAAAAACAGAGCACATTGTAAGAGCTGGACCAGCAGAAATTTCTCTGAAATGGTTCACCTAATGTTTCCCCTCACCTGTTTCTGAACGGCATTTCTGTTACACTGCACATATGCTGTGTAATGCTATGAAGTGTGTGTGTAGCGTTATATCCCACACGGGGCAAGATGTTTAAATAGTGCCTTCACCAGAACCTCTGCAAGCCCCTAGATCACCTACCAGTGGACAGGAAATGCAAGAAACACCGTGATCACCACCAGGAGGATGCAATCAACAAAATCCCAAAATGTAGGGAACGCTATGGCCTAGCTGCTAAATGTGTAGTTCAGGACCGGACACATTGGCATCACGTGGTATCTGCTAACCAGGTGGAATCCCAGGCCCCACCCCTGTCTGCCCATCTGCATTAGAAGCATTAATAAGAGCTCCACTTGATTCATATACTCCTTTATGTCTAAGAATCAATGTTCTGCCCTGGCTGGTGTGGCTCAGTTGGTGGGAGTACCGTCCTAGTCACCAAAAGATCCCGGGTTCGATTCCTGGTCAGGACATACACCTAAGTGGTGGATTCAGTCCCTGGGCCTGGTCAGGGCATGTGCGGGAGGCAACTGATCGATGTTTCTCTCTCATCTCTCTCTCTCTCTCTCTCTCTCTCTCTCTCTCAAAATCAGTGAAAGTGTCCTCAGGTAAGGATTAAAAAAAAAAAATCAATGTTCTATAGGACAAACAAAAAACCCCAAAACAAAACAAAAATGCAGAAACACACACAGAGAGAGACAGCCAAAGATAAAAGGGACGCTCAGAGATTAAGAGACTTTAGGGATGTATCAACCAAATGCAAATGATATGTGCTGATACTGATTTGCATTTTAATGTTTAGCTCTACTACTTTATTTGAGTTAATGACTAACTGGAATGTAAAAGTTGTTTAATTAGGAAAAATATATGAAATACATCTAATTTTTAGAGAGTAGCATTGCTTGTAATTCTGTGAGCACATGCGAGGCAAAGTGAAAGCTAACCAAAAGCTAAAAGTCTGAAGAATACAAATGGTTAATTTCAAATGTTCCTATTAGAACCCTCATACAAAGAATATGAGGAACATTTCAGCGAAATGGAAATTAACCAGTCCAGGAACACCTATTTGCAGCACTGTGTGGTTATAATGAAGGGTGGGAGGGTGGGAGGTTTCTCCAATGAAGCAGGCCGCAGGGGAAGCCGTGGCTCTGGGCAAGCGCCACCTTCTCCTGAGTGTAGGGGACTCCCCTGCGGAGGGGTGAACAATAGCAGCTGCTGTGCCTCCTGCAGAGCTGGCAGGTTCAAATGCAAGAACGGGGTGAAAGTGACCTCTAAACTATAAAGGGCTAGTCAAATGGTATATGCATTTTTCTTTTCTTTTGAATACACAGAGGCAATATGTTCTAACAGCATGGGCTTTGGAATCACACAGGATACCTAGGTTTGCAATCCAGACCTCCCCCTCACCCCCAACTATGAGGTGAATAAACATCTCATAGTTCCCATTTCCTCCCCTGTAAAGTGAAACAATACTCACCGTGATAGACTGTGTTATTGTCAAAATGCCTGCTTTCCCTCCCTCACGCAGGAGGATTCAAGATCCATTCACTAATGGTGGTTCTGGCCAAATGACATCTCTGGTCCAGAGAACATGAGCGGAAGTGGCGGAGCTGTAAGAGCCATGACATGATTCTGCCACACTGTCTTCCCTCTGCCAGGAGTGGCAGTGACCCAAACAGTGACTGCTCCTTCCACATCCCAGAGTGAGTTGGACACGGGCCTGGAGCAGCACTCGATGTGCACGTGAGCAAGAAAGCAGCCTCTTCCTCAGAGAGCTGGGGACTGCCTATTGGTGCCTCATCATCTAGCACAAACTCACCTGCCCCCCTCTGTGCAGGAGTCCAGTGCCTAGTCCATGTGGTGATGCACAGAGAGAACCTGGAAAATACTAGCTGCTACTGTCAGTTGACGTTTGTTCCCTTCTCTCCATCAGCATTTTGAGAGCAGCTGCCAGGCTGTTCACTTGCACATCAGAAACTCGAATAATAAGAGCTTAGTCACTAGTTTTAGGGACCTACCCTTTACTAAGACCTCACACATGCTCAAAATGTGATAGATTTTGTTATTTCAGCCCAACGGTCCTAGGAGATTGATTCTGCATTCTGTTTTACAAGGAATGTAATTTGTAATGGAAAAGTAGGAGGCATATTGATGGGACTGGCAAAGGAAAAACAACAGCCTTCAGTACTTCTGAGCTAACACGTAAGAGAAACAGGAACTAACCAGTTTCTAATGAATTATATGATAGAATTAGTAATTCATAATTTGTGTCAGTGTTGTGCTCAAGCCCTGATGTCTTTCATTAAAACTGCAGGAGGGAAGCCAAGAGATTCAGAACGAGGACTGGTCAAAGGGAGCAGGCATGAACGAGGATGTGCTGTGTAATTCACACACACACTCAACAATATGCATGCATAGGTAGCTAGACGCGTTGGTATCAATATGTGAGATCTTGCATAATAAATCTGAGGCTAAATAATTAAATAAGCAACGTAAGCAGGTTGCACACATTTCTTTCTTTCTTTTTTTGTACAGCAAAGTACTAAAGTCTAGTGAGACAAGGGAACAAGGAAATGAGAAGTGAAAATGTGACCCTGCCCTGAAGGGCAGCGCACGTCTTCACAGACACTGAAGCCTGAGTTAGCCGTGCAGGAGTGGCTGGATTACACTCCTGGTTTACTGTAGGGAAGAGGGAAGGAAACGGAGCAGGAGTTGTGACCAGATATGACAGTTCATGTCGGATGAGAAAGGTCATGCGACTTCCCACAAGGCACACAGCTAATAATTATTAGAGCAAGAGCCAGGTTTGTATGCCCATGTGTGATCCATCCACTGAGCACCAGAAAACAGGTTTCCAGAGGCGAGTACAATACAGATGTTAATCTTGAAAACATGTTTTAATTCTATTTAAACAACATACTGTACAGAAGCTTTTTTCCCCCTAAAATGTTTTTATCCCCAAAATATTTAGATTATACAATAAAATACTACAGTAAAGCAAAACTGATTTTAAGAAAACAAATGCTCATGCTATATACCACTGGTTCTCAGTGCTTCGTAAGCAAGACTGTGGAACTAAACAAAAGTAAGAACTACAAAAACAAGCTATTCTACAGGAAAAATAATCCACATACAATATTTAACTATAATTCCCTTTCTGCTGATCTTTCGTAGTAATTAATCACTACACATATAACTAAATGGGTCCATTTGAAAACACTTCTTGAGCACTGAATTGTTTCAGTACATTTGACATGCTAGTAGACTGCAGGCTTTGGTTAACCTGTTACTTTCAAAAAGTAACTTTAGAATAAAATACAATCATTTCCAATTTCTCATTTGCGTTGCTCCTGAAATCTCCTTTAGGTACACAAAGTATTTCTATGCCTAGACTTTGCTTTGGAGGCTTGCACCAATTATATGGGCTTGCCAATCCTTTGTCAGTTGAAAGTATAGTTAAAATCTTTAATCCAATTTATCCAAAGCATCCAAAGTTACTCATTTACACAGACACTTAGGATTGCTGAATGTTTATCTATATTTACCTAAAAGTTACTCTGGATTAACATACACTTGGAAATAGTAATAGTTTTTAGTTTATGCAATGGGAGACTTTGTCTTTTTGCTATTTCTCATGAATTTGTTCGAAGTTCTTTTACTACCACCCTTGGAATAATGCGTAAAATAATTTTAAGCATTTAATTCTTAAAATAACCTAGCTTCTCTCATTTTACTTACTAATCTTCAATATCTGTGTCATCAGTTGTACTTAAAATGTCTTAAAACAGTCTAAACTATGGAGAGATCTTGCAAAACGTACTGCTTGGTGATGTGTGAATGAGTAACTCACAGGGGTGTTGAGTGGCCTCCTTCATTTCAGGGATATTCCATTACCTGGTCTCACACTGAGATAACCAGCCAGCAGTAAAACACCCAGGAGTTGCTTGCTACTGTTTTTAACACATGGCTGGATCTAAGCTTTCACCAGGACTAAAATCATGAAAACAACAAAGCCGAATACCCAGCAAACCATAAGGACCCTTTCCCATTATTCCAGTGAACCAGTATTTAAAAAAGTAGGTGACAAAAACAGTGAACACGTTCTGAAACAGAAATAAGAGATCTAAAGTTGGATTTTAGCTGATATTATTAAAATAATCAGAAAAGATCTGATTATTTTTAAGGATGCCTTTAGGTTGCCAAAGAGTTACTGGCAAAGTTATTTTTCTGGTCAAAGTTGTCATCTGTCTATTTCCAGTGCCATCCGTCAGAATCCCGACATGTATCAGTTTTGGGCTAACTTACGGAGAGAGGACACGCTGGGGGTGCCCCGGAGGAACTGGTGTAAGCCGTCCTCGCTGTCACTGGAGCTGGCTATGCTGTTCCTCATTTCCAGCATGGAGATCTGCGTGCAGAGGCTGAGCTGGTGCTCCAACTTTTTGGCCTTCTGAAAGCAAAGTTTCAAGATTTCTGACATCTATGGGACTTAGACAGTATTCCCTATCAGTGCATTTACTTTTCCTTGGAAAAAAGTCTACCTGGTACAAAGTAAGTGCCCAATAAATGCCAGCTATAATTTTTATTTTCGGGATATTACTATAGATAAAACATTTAATATACTCATTAGTCTAGTTATTAATCTTGAATAATAGTAAGCACCAACCTAATTTGATAAACAGCCTAGACAAGATGACTTAAGAGAGCACACGCCTATACTCATAGTCCCCAGAGAACAACAGTACTTATCACAGAAACAATGTTTTCCAAGTTCTCTTCTGTGATCATTTTAATTTCCTTCTAAGTAAACGTGGGGAAATGAAGATCAAATTGCAAAAGATCTATATAGCTCTGAAATCCCGAACTAAATTGCTACAGGCCTCCACCCTGTACCTCTCTAGCCACGTGTGGGCTTCCAGGGAAGGAGGCTGACCAGGAGGATGTGCGGGACTGGAAGACCCCAGGGTTAAAATGCCAACTTCCTGCTCGCTGGGGTTCGTCAGCATTGCTTTGTCTGCAACCTCCCTACTGCCCTGCCCCCCTACCCCGCACCCCGCTCGCTCTGCCCCCCACTCCCCCACCACTCACTAGGCACCTTCCTTAGACTGTTTCACAGACTCTTTATGAAGAGGATAGCACCTCCTCGCCATCCATGGAGGTCCCTGACACTTAGAAACACAACACCTCACTCCAAAATGGCAAATGTGATCATTACAAAATATGTCCTCACTCTTGAGAAATGAGTCCCAGAAGCATTCCCACTTCACTTAACATTTGACTAATTAATGGAAATTCAGGAAACTATATATTGTATTAAGTGAGGTATACCTCACTGTACATATTTACTTAACAAAATAAACACACCCAGAAAAACTTACTTTATCATTTAAGGTGGGATCATTCAATGAGTAGAGCTTATTTGTAATGTCTTTTCCTATAAGATACCTAAATATTTCATACAGGAAAGGTTCGGATTCCAGGAAGTAAGTTAATCTTTCTCTTGACCAGCATAAAAATCTGCAGTTATCGTCTGCAACAATGGTGACCTGACAATGAAACAGAGAAAGAAAAAAGTACATCTATGTATATGAATTATGACTACAGTAATTTGGGGAAGAGCAGAGTAGAATAATTTAGTGGATATTATGATAGCAATGATTTATCATATTAGCTAAATTAAAATAAGATCCATACACCTAAGCTTCTATAACCATGTGTAAAATTATGTTTAAAACCAAGCGGTCTGGAGACTAAATAAAAGCAAATTCTCCGAGTTTTATTGTTGTTTCGTGAGGTCTGGTGACAGAAGAGTGGCCACTGTCAATAGCACTGCTGTAGAGTGTGTAAGGCTGGTGTTCCAGTTGGACGTATAATTTATAGCTAAATATTTCTTTACACCATGAAGATTACCACAGAAGTGGAAGAATACACTTCAAGCAAAAAAACCAAAACAAAACAAAAACTGAGGTAAGATTCGTGAGGCCAAGTTATAGATGAAAGACCTTCTCTAGCTAAGTCTGCAAACACACAGGAGAGAATGAGAAAACGGACTCATGAATCAGTTTTAGGGCCTCGGCTGTTACTAACAAACACGGCCAGCAGGGGCCTTCTCTGGGTCTTTCTCTCATACTATTTACTGAGTGTGACCTTTCAAGACTAGCTCCGATCAGTGCAGCCCTCTGGGGACACACAGAGATCCTGCCGTTAGACCAGCACTGGGAAACCGTACCCTTTCCTTAAGTCTTATGACACAGAAAAGTGGGAAAGTACTGTAATTGCACTACAGAGAGTTCAAGTATTCCCCCAATAAATCCTTCCTCCAGGGTGAGGGAAGCTAGAGGCAGGAAGCTCTTCCTCCCAGGCAGGTCCCCTTCCATCAGTTAGTACTTCTCTGCGCTTCGGTGGCACTCACAGCCCTGCATCCTGACACACCTGTCTCTCCTGAGCGCGATGACAGGAGGGACGGTGCACCTTCATGTCTGGATGTCTGTTTCTAGCACAGAGTGGTGCTCAGTGCATGTTTATCATGTGAAGCAATTAGCAAATGAACACGAATACTGTTGAAGGAAGAAACCATTTTTCTATCTCAACACGAAACCCCAGGCCTATCCAGGTAGGAAATTAATAAAGGCTTGTTTAACTGATATGAAGTAATATCTGGGCCTCACAGCAAATATTTCCAAAGGAGCTCTTTCCCCTTTTTTAGTCACAAAATTAAACCTATTTCAGAAGACAAGGGGTTATTTATGTCTACTAAGAGAGACAACGGAAAACCCAGCTTCTCTCAGTAGCTGAAATCTGATCTTTACAAATCAGAGAGTTTGGCTACTTTAAAAAGTAGGTCAATACTCCTAGGAAAAAAAAATTGTAATTATTTATTATCTCAAAAGTGGGAATCTCCAAAATCAAATACATTGAATTTAAGAAATGTGTTAGCAGCTCTGTGACCTCATAAAATACTAAAATCCATTCATTCTTTCAACATATATTATTATGCATGTATTTAATTCCAGACACTGTTCAAGGCACTGAGCTCACAATGATGAACAAGAAAGACAAGATCTTACCCTGTGAAGCTTGCATGCTAGTGAAGGAAGCTGATAGTAAATAAATGAAATATGACACCCTCAAGTGGCAGTATTGACAAATATAGAAAGGGGACAGTGGTAGAGAATGACTAGGGACTGACAGTCAAATATAATGTCATTTATTTTATATATGTACTAGAGGCCCAGTGTACTGAATTCGTGCACCAGTGGGGTCCCTCGGCCTGGCCTGTGGGGATCGGACGGAACTGGCTCTCCAACATCCCCTGAGGGGTCCCAGATTGCAAGAGGGCACAAACCAGGGCCGGGGAGGGACCGCGGGAGGGCTTCAGAGCATGTCCAGCCCGTCTTACCCAGTCCTGATCAGCCAGACCCCAGCAACAAGCTAACCTACTGGGGGGAGCATCTGCCCCCTGGTGGTCAGTGCTCATCATAGCTATCGGTCCAATGGTTGAATGGTCACTTAGGCTTTTATATATATATAGATTGTACTTTTATATATATATATATATATATGTATATAGATTGTACTTTTAAACATTTAATGTGCATTTATATCTATCATATAAATGGATCCTCAAAACTGCCTTTAAGATAAAACAGGTTACATTCTCCCCTATTTTTCAGATGCCAAGTGAGAAGCAGCAAAAAACGTATTCATGAACACGTTAACTAGTGGTGGAGTGAACACTTCTGACTTTCAGCCCAGGCATATTTTCCCACCAGGCCAACCCTACCCAGCATGTCCAATATTCTTTCCCCACCACCACCCAATATTCTTCAAGATGGCCAAATAGGAAGTAATCAAGTGGCCATAAGGTTGGCTCACAGTCCACTGAAAGTCCCTAAGACCAGCTAAGCACATGTCATAAAGTTGATATTCTAGTGGAGGAAGCCAATAAGTAAAGATGTATGACAAAAAAATAAAATATTTATAGGATGAGAAGTATAAGGTCAAGCCAGGCCTTGGGAGTTCCCAGAAACAGCAGGGGATTGGTGAGTAAACGCAAGGTGACTGGATAATACACTATACCAATTATTAGAGAAAGGTGAGCACCAGGTACTCACAGCGGCCCAGACAGGCACCTAAGTGCTGAAGAAAGGGTTTGGTGAGTTGCGATGCCTTCATTTTACAAAGATGTCATCCATGACTTTGGAAAATATAATGCATGTACAGTGGGACAAGGAGATAAAAAAGGAGTTGGAAATCATCCAGGAGCAGAAATTGTATCTAGGTGATAGATAAGGCATTTCACTTCTTTCCAACCATTTTAATAACCTCATTTCCATGGAGGCAATGGTACTTATATGATACTATAATTTGCTTGGCAAATCTATTTCTTATTGATGGTTAAAAAACGCTTTAAACATGTTTAAATTATTATTAAATTTAAACTTAACAATAGTATTCGAATAATAAGCTACCACTGCAGTAAGTATGAGTGACTTACAAGTCCATAAGAGCAGGTATTAAGTCAGAAGTGGCTGGTTAATGATTTCCTGTCACAACAGTCAAGTGAAACATACTTTAATGAGGGATTTTTATAAATCAATATTGAAATATTTAAGGCTTTTGTAAAAGAAGTCACTTCTTGAGGCATTAAGGTATCCTCAGCAGAGCCATACTTGAGTTCTTGTGAAGAATTTTACTGAAGAAATAAAAGCAAACATGGCAAAGGAAGACACGGAGTCATTTCTTTCAGGTAGAGTTCAACTAAAGCATTTACAGCCAGGTTTGGTGCGATTACCTCAAGGTCCTGGATCAGCCCCCTCAACCTTAGATTCCAAGCCACTCTACACCTCACACAATGAGAAGACCATACACAAGAACAAGGGTGTCTGAGGGAGTTGCCGAATGGGCTAGAACCGGAAACAGCAGTTTCACAGGAACTTTGGTCTGGAGCAGCCGCAAGTTCGGAATCTGTTTCTCAGCTCTACCACTGTGTCTATCATCACAGTTACCCCCTGTCCCTGAACAACATTTGCCATGCAATCTCAAGGGACAGTCAAGTCCACCTGCCTTTCCTTCTTCCTTTCACCCTATTGTATAATTCATTAGCACCACTGACAAAGAACAAACCGAAACAAACATGTAAAGGAAGTAGCTCCTTGTTCGAATACTTGTAACTAACTGTTCAGAGTTAGAGAAAAGTCAGATTAGCAGGTAAAGAGTACGGAGTGGAACAGTTACCACTGACAATTTCAAGTGTCCTCTGCCATGGGCACAATTAGTAAGACGCTGGCCATGGGAACATGAGACATTTTTCATTTGGGAGCTTACTTCATTAAGAGGTGATGTACTCCTACACAGATGTGCAACAGCTATTTTTACTCTTGAGGAACTGCCAATGGGAACATTTTGTGCACAATCTCTCCGGAGGGCTCACTCTGATGGAGTCTGAACCAACTGTACAGGATACAGGTTGGATGATGCTGGAGTAATTGTTATCCATTAATCAGTTAAGAAATTCTACCCCAGGCTCTATGCAGAGAATAGCCAACTGGTGTTTGGAAAGGCTGAATGCATACCCTTCACCCAGCTATGGTACCTCTATTTGGGTTGCGTTCTGGAATCTTCACAGCAATTATCAGGAACATTTGTCAACTACCCAATTCCAGACCCCAAGAAGAAAGAGAACTGTAACTACTAGTAGGAATTCTTTTTTTGGTCAATTATAAGTACAGTAATTCGAAGTTCAGTAGAAATGATAATGCATGTTATATCCCAGGCCTCGCAGGGGGCCATTTGCTTCTAGAAAAGAAGGAGGTTCAATTCCCAGCCTCTCTCCAAATCCCACTCTCTTCAGGATCCTGTGAGACTGAGCTATTGTGTAAAAGCACTTGCTACTAAACACTAAAAGAGAAATGGATGCACCAGATAAAAGTCGGGCTTTGGAAAAAATTGAAAAAATTGTAAGGAGGTCAGAGGAAAGAAGAAGTGGCCCTGTTCTAGCTGGAAAGGTGGTGACTGACGATAACAATAGGAACATAAACCTCAGTGCACAGCTGACTCTCGCAAACACAAGATGAGAGCGTGAATTGGAGGAGCCCGGATATATAGCACTTGCTTTCTTCTGTAGCTTAAGCTCAACTGCTTGGGAACAGCATTGCAACCAGTTAGCGAACCTGTCCAAGACCTTCTAGTAAGTGTCCATCACTTCAACAAGTTGTCCTGTTACTGAAGCCAGTTACTCGGGCAGGGTGGGAGCAGGGCATGGCTGAAACCATGCAAAAAACCTAAACTGTACATCTGTAATATCCTTTGGACTTTAATGAGACATGAACTAGTTTCAGTCTTCTTGAAAATCATGCCGGATTTTAAAAAATCCTCATCACAAGAGAAGAAATGTAATTATGTGTGGTGATGAATGTTAACTAGACTTGTTGGGGTGTTGTTTTGCAATATATACAAAGATTGAACCATTATGTTTTACTAATATAATGTTATATGTCAACTATACCTCAATTTAAAATAAATTGATAAAGTAAATAAATATCCTCAAAAAACCCCATGCCAAAACATACCTGGAATTTTTCACCTTTGTGCATCTGAGTTGATCTAAATTCAGGAGAATCTATAAAGGCACAGGGGTAAATGTTATGCAGAAAATGTCCTCGATAGGAGACCTTCATTCTGATAACAGAAATTAATGTTAATAAATGCATAATATCTCACAAAATAACATGACAATCCTTAAAATCTCCATAATCTTATGGGTTTTGATTTTATACTAAGGTTATAAAGACTCCACAGATGACTGACATAATTAAAAGTACTTCCCAAAGACAAGTATTTATTTCAAAATAAATTTCACCAACAATAAGAAAAAGAAGACAGGTTCTAGCATTGACCCATACATGTGCCTTCCAATGGCTACCATCGCTCTTATACCTACAGTGACCATACTCAAACTCAGGAACTTTTGAGAGAGAAAGGGTGGTATTAACTATTATTCCAGAACAATATACACTAGGCTCTTCTTAGAAGGCTGAGATTCCTAGAAGTTATATTTGTGATAAAAAATAATCACCTCTGAAACATGCACAAGCTTCTTGAACTTTAATGCCTAATTTAAACCTACTTCAATTTTGATTCATTAACTTTAAATAAAAGCTAAAAAAAGATGAACAATGTTCACACCTGAAAGTCCTGACACCAGCAAGGTTGAGAGCAGCAAATTCCAGGTAACTAACATGTCGCTCGGTAGTGTTCCAAAATGCAAGTTCCCCACCAACAAAGTCTGCCACCGCTTCCTCCATTATTTGACAATATCCCCTTCCATTCACTCACTACTGAGGGGCCATGAGAAGATCACTTACCTTCCCTTCAGGAGAATACTCAGACGGTCGTCGACTGAGGTTTTATCCTCTGCAGCATAAGTCTGGCCCTTTGTCAAGGTTTGGATCATACAAAACTGTCCAGTTAATCTTCTGAACAAATCTGGAGGCACTAGGAGTGGTTCAAACAATCGCCGGTAGACGCCGTTGAGTTCCTTTTCAATCTTGACCTGAAATGCAGCCAGGACAGATGCTGTACTAATGCAGATATATCAAAACGGTGGCTTCTGTGGTCCAAATACCTTTCTGAGAATAAATTTGTAATGCAGACCCTCACCGTTCCGTATTTCAGTCAGTGGAATCTCACACAGTGAGTAAGTGATGATATCGGTTTAGATGCTAAAAGGGCATTTTTGCAGAGAGCATATGGAGAAGATTTGCACTATTGATCACACCTCTCCCTAGCTGCTATAAAGCAACCGTGGAGGTTGTGAATGTTATTACAGCATTCACCTTCCCAACCTTAGCATTTTCTATAAACAACACAAAACCTTTTCATTTTTAGAACAATATTATTTCACAGAAATTACACTAACTTTGAAATATGTAGCAGAAAATGAACAATAGGAATCAATGTCAAAACACATTTATGAAAATACATACAGTAGGTGTTTTACCTACATGTAATTATCATTTAAGGCATCGATACAGGAAGGCAATCACCCACAGCTGCAAACATTGCTTTTCATTTATTCATTCTGAAGCAAAGTGAAGAGTGTAAAAAGGTTTCAGAGTAGCAGTTTTAAGCTAAGCTAAAATAAAATCTGTAGAATAGAGAACCCACTGGTGAGTAGGACTAGCTACTGGAGAAAGAGAAAAGCAAAATGACTCACTGCCTCTGTTGTGAGACAACCAAGGCCCAGGTCACACCCATCTTTGGGCCCAGCATTAGTCTGGGAAAACTAGAGTGCATGTCAATGAACTTTGGGGTTCAAATGATCATCCATCCCAATAAGACCTATGGCAGTCACGCTATGAAGCTTATACATCCCAATGAGTACTTGTCCTGCTGTTTAATTGCAATGAAGAACCAGCATTTATATTTTTCAAAAAAGGAGGCTTATCGTCCAAGAAAAAACAAAAGCACAGATACTAAGTGATTTACTCATTGGGAGCTGCCATCACATCAGCAACTTCTGAACCTTATGTTCAAAACTTGGGTTCCAGCAAATTCTTAAATTCAGAAACTGTAATCCTCATTATTACTGCCATGTCCCTCCTCCACTCTGGAGTGCTCATAATGTGTTTAAAATAACTTATTCACATATATGTCCCACTTCCAGTATCTACACTAGCCAGAGTAGCACAGTAATGAACATATGAACTGAAAAGTCTACTGACTCATATTCGTAATCTGCATGTCTTAACCCAAGCCCCAATTCCTTCATGAAGCCCTCTTAATTGTTCTCTTTGGAAGCATCCAGTCATCAAATGTTTTTTGAGCACGTACTATGTACCAATCATGGTTGATAGGAACAGGGAATACAACAATAAGTGTAATAGATAATATTATTATTCCCAACTACTTACTGATCTTACCCCTTAAGAGGATTATACATCCCCTAACCCCATCCTACCCCCACATTATCAGGCATAACCATGTCACTTGCTTTGGCCAATAAAATGTGAACAGAATTGACATATACCCCTTTGGAGCAGAAATTTTAAGAGACAGTGGGTCTCTTGTACTTCTCTCTCTGCTATGAGAATGCATGTGCAAGCAGAACCTGCTGCTTCAGCAGAGACTCTGAAATGAAGAAGACACATAGAACAGAGTCACGGTTGACACACAGCTGCCCGAGTCCACATATGAGGTGGGTGAGAAAAAACCTGTTGCCGGTGCATATCACTGGGACTTTCAGGTTGTTCATTATACAGCATAACCTAGAGAAAAGTAATGTACTGGGGAAAACTGAGTGGCCTATAATCTCATGGAATGTCTATTATATATATCGTATGTAAATTCCCAGGAATTGTCTTGTTTTCTAACAGTTTTCCACACACGTCTGGCCTTGAACATAAGATTAGGGCAAGCACTGTATTTTTTACTTTACTGAGTATTTGCGTGTGCTTTGCACAGTCAGTAAACAAGTATGGAGTGAATTCTAGGAGCCTTGCTGTTTTCCTGTTCCATGTACACCTTTTTGTTCTTGATATAACCAAGGAAACACAGCAAGATAAATCAGAATTGAAAAGAAGTTAAATCCTAGTGTTTTGATGACAACTCACCAAAAGTGGTGATATCCTTAAATGAATATTTTGAGCATAAGAAAAATATAGTCATTCTATTTAAAAACTAGCATGAAAAAATAGCATGAGGTATTTGTGAATCGCTAATATGTTTAGTGAAGTTGCCTATAAATAATTTTATAAATAGGCAAAGATATTCCCAAGTAACATCTGGATATCAATACACAAAAGAAATAATGAAGTTATATGATGAAAAAAGAGAGAATGCTATCATGTTGTCTCATGTCTAAACTGCCCTAATGATTTAAAAAACTTAAAAAACCCATCTGTAGAACACATTCCATGGCATTCAAATGTTTCACTTTCAGGCATTTATATAAAGAGTAAGTCTCATCCGGAATGATACTGAAGGGACTAACGATGTTAGATGCTTGTTCTCAAGTCTGAACAAAGTGCTCTAAAAGCTTTTAAGCTTTAAAATCTCTTCCTTGCTAATTAATTTTTAGTAATTACCGGTCTTTTCTTGAACAAAAGATATGAAAGATGCAACATATTGACACCGAGGAACACTGAGTTCCAGATCACGATATCCAAGGCACATCGGTAGAGTGTGGCCCACATGATGTAAAAGGAGCATCCTGTTGAATAACAAAATTAAATATGTTACATGTTTAGAACAGCGTCAGCATGAAGCTTAATAAATTATAAAATAAACCAAACACATCCTAGAAATACCTAAGCCAAACATCACATTTTCATTTTTTTGGTCTGATTATCAAAAAAGAAAAACATGCTTTGTTGCAGAAAATTTGTAAAGTTAGAAAATATTTTTTAAAATCTGTAATTCTACTAGAGAAAACCACTAGTGATATTTAATACTTCTTTACAGTGTTTATGCATTGTTACCTGATGGCAGAACTACCATATATAATTTTAAAACATCTCTGTCACTTATTGCAGCAATTTTTCCATTATATTAGAAGTCTTTGAGTACATGGGTGGGTGTTTTTTTGGCAGGTGAATCTAAAATTATTTTTATTTTTAAGATACATAATTAAAATATTCAAAATAAGTCTTTTATAATTCTAAGTGTTATCAAGACTCATCTACGACCAAACAACTGAATGACCAGTTGACCGGTCACTATGATGTGCACTGACCACCAGGGGGCAGACGCTCAATGCAGGAGCTGCCCCCTGGTGGTCAGTGCGCTCCTACAGCCAACCTCCTGTGGTCCTTCTCCCCCTCCACCCCCCTGCCAGCTGGCCCCAATCGGGACTGGGTGAGATGGCCCCAATTGCCAGCCGGGCCAAGGGACCCCACCTGTGCACAAATTCATGCACCAGGCCTCTAGTCTATAATAATAAAAGCATAATATGCTAATTAGACTGGACAGCCAAACGACCTTCCAGATGTCATTCCGGACGTCCTTCTGGACAAAGCCGTAGCGGCAGGGGCTAAGGCAGAGGCGGTTAGGGGCTATCAGGCAGGTAGGTGAGCAGTTAGGGAAAATCAGGCAGGCAGAGTGGTAAGGGGCGATCAGACAGGCAGGCCCGGATCGGGCCTAAACTGGCAGTTGGACATCCCCTGAGGGCTCCTGGATTGTGAGAGGGTGCAGGCCGGGCTGAGGGACGCCCCCCCCCCCCCCCACACACACACCCGTGCACGAATTTTGTGTACCAGGCCTCTAGTTTATTCATATTAGTGTAAGCAGCAGTTTGGATTACAGAAAGCTACTGATTGTTTTACAAGTTTATTATCACTAACCTATGGACAATAAATAAAATACAAAGCAGTGTCCTCTGAATTTTTCCAAGAGGAAAATAATTGCTAGTATTTGGTTAGTCCTTTGGAGTTAGAACTATCTTTATTGATACATTTATTTTACTTAATTATCATAGCAACCTTTTGAGATAAGGTGTATTACAATTTTATTTAATTTTAGAGATGAGATAGCATATGCAGTTTTTAATGACTGTAACTGATTAGATCATCATTTATTCAATCACCTCCTTATTGGTGGACAGATGAGATTTGTTTGAGGTATAATTTTTGATAAGTAGCCAAAATATCTTTATATGTAAAAACTGATCTGTTTTTGTGACTGTTTGCTTAGGGGTAGATTATCTGACAGTAAGTCAAGGGAATGAACTTCATAGCTTTTGGTGACATTGAAGAATTGTTTTCCTAAAGGTTTCTAAAACTTATAATCCTACTAGTTGGGAATGTTAAGTATCAAACTGTCAATATTATAAAATTTGAAAACTCTTAATTTGATAGTGAGAAATTTTGTACAATTTGTACAATTATATTTTGCATTTCCATAATTTCTGGTGAGTTTGAATATTTTACCCATCTGAATATCTTTTAACCATTTGGTGGTTATCCATTCACCTATGACAATCTTCCTAGTTTTCCTTATTGAGTCTCTTACTTTAAATCAAATATCAATAGCTTCTTTTGATTAATTTTATGGTGAGAGCATCAACATATATCTTGTTAATTTAAAATAAAATAACCAATACTATACAAATATATCAATGACACACACATAAAAACTAACCTCCCATGTTAAAAAGTTATTCATTTGCAATTTCTTTTCATCAGAATAATTTGGGGCATCTAAATAACAGCATGAAATGTAAAACTTTAAATGTTCTTTAAATATTTCATAGCTAAATTTGAAAAAATGTAAACTATTACTTAAATGAGACAGGATAACCTAATGGGAGGGCTGGCTGGAAAGCTGGAGGACCTGAATTATAGTCCTGGTTAGGCCACTATCTCCCAGCCTTCGTTTTGATGAGTCATTTAACTTCTCCAGGCCTCAGTTTCTTCATTTATAAGATATTAAATTATCTCCTTAGTCCACCTCCAAAACTCTGTCTTCAAATTCATTTTTTGCTTTTGATTTTTATAAGGTATGTTATTTGTTTTTTCCATTCAACACTCAGCTTTCCTGCTGCAATCCCTATCTTACTCAGAGGTAACACAGACAAGGAAGTCCCATAAGCTACCTTCTAGCTACCCTTCCATTCTAGCTCATTGGCCATTCCATGCCATATTTCATATATTTGAGGTACAATGAGCTAGTGTTCATTCTCCCTAAATATGCCTTCTCCCCTGTGCCTTTTACCTGGATACCACACACTCACTCTCAAAAGAATCCTGCTCATCCAAAAGACAGCTCCTACGTCATTTCCTCAGTGAGACCTTGCTCCACCATCATGCTAAGCCTATCACTCTCTCCATTTCTCCCTGGCACTGGGCACCCCTGCATCACATATGGCCACCCATCTGTTCTCTGGCCCCCAAAGAGTGTCTTTCTCAAGAAGGGAGACTGCCTTCTTCAATCTTTGTCTGACAAATTACAGGTGCTCAAAAACGCACCTGAATAAATGAATCATTAGGGAAATAATCACAGAGAGTAATCTGTCCAAAATCACTGGCTAAACCCTAGCCTGTTTGGCTCAGTGGATAAAGCATTGACCTGGACTGAAGGGTCCCAGGTTCGATTCTGGTCAAGGGCACATGCCTGGGTTGTGGGCTCGATCCCCAGTGTGGGGCCTGCAGAAGGCAGCCAATCAATGATTCTCTCTCATCATTGATATTTCTATCTCTTTCTTCCTCTCCCTTCCTCTCTGAAATCAATAAAAATATGTAAAAAAAAATGAATCACTGGCTAAAATAATAAATTCAATTGTTTTAGTATTTTGATGTGAATCAATTTAATCTGCTTCATCAGGATTACTGGAGCCTGTCATAAAAGTTTTACTTAAACTATTGTGTCTGGGAATTGCTCTTGTTCCTAATGTTGCTTCCTGCCCATAGCAAGTATATGCCTATTCAAATAATAATATTGAAGACTATCTAGTACTTACTGTGCCAAGCACTACTGTAAGTTAAATGTGTAGACACACACATACTCACAACAACCCTAGGAGGAGGTATTATTTTTACCCTACTGGACTCATGTGGAAACTGAAGTATAGAGAGGTTAAATCACTTGCTCCAGTTACACAGTTAGCAAGTGCTGGAACCAGGATCCAAATAATAAAATCTGGCTCCAAAATTCACACTCTTACACAGGAATGGATTTTCTGATATCTGGGAAATCTAAAGAACACATGAAAACATACAAAGGATTACCTAAAATAAGGGTATGGCTTATAAAAGGCCTATGTTCTAAGTTACTTGATACACTGCTAAGTCAATAACAAAGTCATATTTTTGGTATGCTATCGACCTGACGGAATTCTCTAAAGCTCCCAGTGCAAAACCCATCAGGTGCCAGCTATAGAAGCTACATAAAATCTCAGTCAGGTTTCTTACCTATAGCTAACATCCCCCTAAGAAGTATCATATGGAGGTGAAGAGTAGTTGGAATAACCAACCCAATTGCAAAAAAAACATTTGCTACATGAAAAACTAGATGATGTATTTCTCTCCAGTTTTCACAGGTGGTCTCATTGGAAGGCACAGGTATAATACTTTCTAACTTAGATGTAAAACCTATCGCAGGCGATTCTGCCAATGGGCTGGACTCAGTATAATTCATCTTGAAAATTCCTGTAAAAACAAACAAAAGGACAATCATAAAAATGGTGGCTGTACGTATCACCCCCATAGGTGTTATACCAAAATTATTTCTGTGGACCAAATGTTGGTAAATAGATTTCTCTGGTGTTTGTGAATTGGACAGATCCAGGTCCCAATCCAAGCTCTGTTACATACTGAATCCTTATCTGTTAAATGATGATAATAATTCCTCATCTGACTTTATGATTAACATTTGACTTTACCATAAGTGAAATAAAATACATAAAATATTTAGCATGGTGCACAACTATTCTCTGATATCCTATCTAATAAAGAAGGAATATGCAAATTGACCATCATGTCGTCACAAAGATGATGGCACCCATAGCCACAAGATGGCAGTGCCCAGTCCCCTCAGTCCGCGGGGGGGGG
>NW_005871388.1:973768-976563 GCF_000147115.1 Myotis lucifugus
TGTGAGATAATGCATTTCATCGATATATTTATCTATATATATATATGTCCGCATATATATATATACATTCTACATTATCATATATGTACATAATGAATACATTACTATAATCATTTATGTATACACAGAAAGATATAACATTTACTCCATCTTTTAGTGTCTAATTTAAATCTCTATTTTCTTTCCCATAAAAATCCTAGTTGGTTGCATCTCACAAATTGAAAAGTAGCAAACTTCCATTTTACTTATATGTAGGACATGAATATACATTTAACTATTTAATATTAAAATCTGTGGTGAATACATTTCAAAGAATAAGTATTTTACACAAAGTGGCACTACTTTCTGACCATATTACCTGTCCTCCATCTCTGATATTTAAACAGTCTTTCTATTATTAATTATACAAATTGGTCCCTGACAAAAACTATGTAGATTTACAGAATAGGTGAATTATTCTGTTTCAAGAAAAGAATTCCAAATGGGAACTGAAAATACCTTCAATTTAAAATATGTATTCTTTCCAAATAAGGTCATGCAATTAACCATATTTTTCCATTCATTTTGTTTCATCATACTAAAGTAAAGGTTTTAGGTGGGAAAATAATTGGTACAGGTTGGGCATTTTGAAAATATGTTATTAGACAAATGTATAAGAATTCCACATCTCTTAAGATGATTAAAGAACATACACACAAACTTACAAATTGTGAATGAAATGATCAAGTCATTTAAAGATCTCTTCACATAATTCTGAAATAGCTCATAAGTACAAGAGAAATAGTTGACTTAGTATTGATTTTCTGCAAAAAGAAAAGAAATGACAAAAATTCAACTACTTTCCAAATGTTGGAATCAATAAAAATAGAAGCCTATTAGGATAGGGGACATCATTATTTTAGTAACTCTACCTACACAAAGTTTGCTTTCATTGGGAATCAAATCAGAATTAACCTCATAATCTCTGCAGGAGGGAGAGTGATTCACTCATAAACTACTGTCTATGTCAGCTTATGTGTTAGCATTACGTAAGCTAACAACAACTACCATTTCTATTGTACCTTAGAAGGTGCTCTCACTCCCTGTGTCCTATTTGTTCTTCTAACTACCCTATGTTCTCCATGAGGCAGAGTCAATGACATATGCATCTATGTAGAGAATGCCAGAGGTGAACACCATACGGAAGGGACACAAACAATGAGGAACACAGTTAGAAATCACTTTTCAGTCTCCCCAACCTCAGCAGTAAAGATGAGAGAATGGCTACCCTTCCTGAGGTTGAGAATCAGAGTCCTTGAACAGAGGCAGCTGGACTAGAGGTCTCAAACCTCTTCAAATTAAGTGGCCTGTGCCTCTAATACACATTTATATAATAAGTTAATTAATACACCCCCCCCACACACATACATTCACCTGATTATACTTGTATTACCAACTAATTCACTGCAGTACAAAAAGTACCAATTTTTGGTCCAAGAGAAATGATAGGAAAACTACAATCTACTGACCGAAGAACCAGGGAGATAATAATATAAATTTTTTAAAGTTGAGATCATCTTATAACATATTTTGATGCACTACACCTTATTAGAGATATATATACACAGTTCATACCTTTACGTTCCTATATGTATTTATTATATTGTATGATATTAACATTACACATTATAAATAATTTTACTTGTATATTTATTGTCTACTATTTGTCTATATATATTTATCTGTATGTCTATTTTGAAATGTCTATTACCTATTGTCAATAAATATTGATAGGATCTTGCCGATTTCAGCTTCCTTTGATCTATATTAGTGGATTTAAATGGTTTACACTGAACTATCCTAATACAGAGAATGAATGGGTCTAATGAGGCAGATGAGTATGGTAAACTTTGATTCATTTTGATTAAATTAATAAAACTTCTTTCTTCTATTAGTTCTAGGAGTCCAATTCCTAAAATTACTGGTTCTAGTAAAGTCCTGTTTATCTACTGGTTTTCAAAAAGGTGTTTGCAAGCTAAATAGCTCAATGGTAAAACTAACCTTAACCCTTCACCAAACTACAAAAATGAAAGATCACAGCAATGAGCAAAAGTCGTGCTAGTATACTTATTCAATTCACTCTGTAATTCCAACAAACCCTTTGCGCATCTTCGGAATCCCAAGGGGCATTATGTCGCTAAGAGTCTTTCCACTCTTAAAAACAAGCAATTCCTGTGACTTGTGTGGCCAACCGGTTTCCCAAAGCCTGGTTAACGAGGGCACGGGGGTAGGGGGTAGGTGGGGTGGTAGAGGTGGCGAGGATCTCGGGTTCCCGAGCCATCTACGCTCCCCGGGGCCCCGGCTCACCTGGCTCCTGAAAGAAGGGGTCGGTGTCCACTGTTCTCCTGGATCCCGAGCTCGCGGACCACGAGGGATGCGCCCTGAGCGCGTTGCTTCTCACACTCCCAGCTCCGGGCCGGCAGCGACACAGTGCACCGTCTCGGTGCAGGACCCGGCGGCCCTACAGGGGGCGAGGAGGAGCCGCCGTGGGTTCAGGGGCAGGGAACCCCGGGACCCCAGCGGGGTGAGCAGAGGCCGAGCTCCCCAAGGATCTGCCAGAGGCAGAGCGCGGGAACCGGCACCCGATGGGGCCCGAGCGCCCGGGGAGGCTGGGCGCTCCCAAACCCGAGTGGGCGCTTCGAGGGACCGGGAAGCCCCCGAGAGGCGCGGCCCGCGAGGAAGCAGGCGGGGCGCCGGGGCCCGCAAAGGTGCTCCCAGGAGCAGGGATCCAACTTTCGCTTCCCGATTTAGCCCGG
>NW_005871388.1:976920-1013713 GCF_000147115.1 Myotis lucifugus
CGTGGTCACTTTGAACACCCGCTTCTTTCTGCCCCTGTTCCCTCTCGACCGCTCGACTCTGCCCTTGTTTGGTCATGAGCGTGGGTGCGGGCGGCATCTTGGGCCGGCGGCGGCGTCGCTCATCCCCCCGGGATACCTTGAGCAGCAGCGTCCCGCAGGGAGAGAGGAGAGGAGGAGAAATGAGCACTAGAGCCTTCATTTCCCCTGCAAAGTCGAACGACCCCCGCGCCTAACTCCTGTCCGGGACAGTCGCCCGCTGCTCAGCACCGGCGGCGAGGGCCCCGGGGGCGCGCTGCGCGCGTCTGAACCCGGCGGCGGAGGCTGGCCGTTTGGTTCACTGGGACTCAGGACACCGCCCTCGGGAACCGGCCAGGGGCCCGACCCAGCCAGCCCTGCTGCTGCGGGTGCCACGAGGGAGAGACTTTTGACAAGACCCACTGTTTTGTTTTCAAAGGAGAGCATTTACCCGAAATTTGCATTCCCTTGGCGGTGCAGGGCCCTCTCTTGTTAGCGAAGCTCCACGGAATAGGCCACGTAAATTTGGTCGAGTTGGGACCTTAAATTGGAAAACAAGATGTGAAAGTACGCTCCAGTCAACCTTTACTGTTTGTAGAGGACAGCTATGTGGGTAAGAAATGCAGGGCAAATGAATGAAAAGTTGGCATGAGGGGGAGGGGCTGGATGACTAAAGAGGAAGGTTAGATGGGCATTCACAGTTTCCCCCCAAGTGTCCCATTGTGGGATAGAATTTGTGCCTATTATTAGAGTCTGGGGTCCCTCGTGGGTGCCAAACATGATCTAAATGTACAAAGCACTACAGTTACATTATAAAGTGAGTACCTCGGAGTGCCACGCCTCATCAGTGAAGGGGCAGTTCATCATTCTAGAATCAGATCATAGGTGGTAGTGCTGGACAGACCAGGTGTGAATCCTGCCTCTGCTACAGCCAACTGTGACCTTGGGGGAGTTACTTGGCTTTTCTGTGCTCAGTTTCTTCTTCTGTACTATGGGGCTGGTAATGATGGCAATGATGATGATGATGATGATGATGATGATGATGATTGCACTTGTACCTCCTAGGATTGTTTTGAGGACTAAATGATTATATATATGTATATACACATATGGCTTAGAGTGGTATGTGGTACATAGTTCTATGTACGTGAATATATGTTATACTTATAAAATTCCTTCTCTAACATGTTTGAAATTTGCCATAACTATATAAGATTAATTTTCAAGGCTACTTCTTCAGTCTGTTTCTTTCTAGATGCTCTGCCAGCCGTTTTAGTTGCTACCAATAGACACACTGTAGGATGTGGATGTAATAACAAATGTGCCCAAAGATTTTGCAGGGATATTCATTGGAGGGTGACATACAGTGAGTACTGGAAACAACCTAAATTCTAACCGCAGGGGACGAAGTAAATTATAGGACATCCAAGCAATCTTGTTATAAGCAGCCATTTAAAATAATTTATAGTAAGATAAAAAAAAAAGGCATAATAATGTCTATTAATTAGATAGGAGATGGGTCAGCAAACTATGGCCCTAAAACCCAGCCTACTGCCCATATTTGTACAAACTCTGAGCTAAAAGTGTTTACATTTTTTAATGGTTGAAAAAATCAAAAGATGAATAATGTTTCATGACAAGTGAAAATTATATGAAATTCAAATTCAGTGGCCGTAAAGTTTAATTGGAACCAGCCACCTCATTCATTTATAGCTGCTTTTGTCCTACATAGGCATCATTGAGGGGTTGCAAAGCCTTAAATGACCCTGCAAAGCCTTAAATATTTATTTGACCCTTCACTGAACAATTTTACTGACCCTGATATAGAGTGCCAGGCACTGTTATAAGCGATTAAGGTCTATTAAGCCATTGAATCTTCACAATAGGCCCTATGAAGAAGCAGTTACTGTTTTGATCTCCATTTTATAGATGGGAAACTGCAATAACAGAGAGGTTGAGTAGCCTGCTCAGGATTACACAGCTGAGCCAGGGTGTGAACCAGACAGCCTAGTTTCAAAACTTGGACTCTCCTTCACCACACAGTTTCTGCCACCTTCTAACTCTAGCTATATACTGTCTCCCATGGAAAGATGTTAAACAGAAAAAGTAAGTGACAAGGGTGTGTAGAATATTACAAACCATCCAGGATGGAAAGATTCTCAGCACTATTTGAAAACGAATATGATGCAAGGCGGTAACTTGCACAGAAGGATAGAATGAAAAGGACAAAATATAGGGCAGCCTGTCTTCTCTACATAACTCTGGCTAGCACATCTTAGATTGACATAAACTGTTATTTCTGCCTTTATTTCTTGATGGGGCATCCTAGTGTGCTTTTACGATTTGGGCAAAAAAATGATGAGATTTCAGAATTCAGATAGAATAAATTTTGTGAGAATAAAACAAGATTTGAGGCCCCTGGCAGGGGGTGGGGGGGTGGGGGTGGGGTCATTGACTTTAAAAGTATGTAGCATTATCTTTCTTATCTATATCTGCCCCTGGTTTATGTCAGTGTAGACTTTCTTTCAACTGTTACTCCTAATTGCATGGAGACCATAGCTTCTTCTGATAGGGTCTCATGGCAGACAGTTCTGATAAAACATGGATTATTAACCAATGGTTTAACTAGATTATTTCTGTACTAAAGTCCTCTCAGTAAATGTTATATTACTGTTTTCACTGACCAGTTTGACAGCTAACCTCATTGACTATTCAATTTTTTTTTAAAAAAAATAATTAATATATTTTGTTTTGTTAGAGCAGTTTCAGGTTTGCAGATTATTAAGCAGTTAGTGTAGAACATTCCCTCTCTCCCCTGCTTACAGTTTCCCTTTGCATTAGTGTAATGCATTTGTCACATTGTTGAACAAATATTTAATGGATTATTATGAACAAGAGTTTACATTAGGGTTTATCTTTGTGTTGTACAGTCCTATGGGTTTTGCCAAATATATAATGTCATATATCCACCTATGACATAATAAGAAATATGTATTTGGTCTCTTTTCTCAGTTCCTGACACAGAGCTCCTAAAACCCTTGAAATTTCCTGAGAGATAGGGTTGATAAAACATCTTTTATTCTAATATTTAGTCATTGACCTCCCAGTTCCTGACACAGCCTCCTAAATCTTCGTAATTGTCTGAGTGATAGGGGTGATAAGGGCTTCTTGCATAGAGCTCCTAAATCCCTTGGAATTGCTGCGTGATGGGAGTGCCTTTTGTTCTAATGGCAGGACTCTAGGTGGGCTCCAGGATAGCTTCAGGATGGGTCCTGGCCACCAGAAAGACGAAGCTGTGACTACAAGGTTGGAACTCTCAGCCCCATGCTCTGTCCTCTGGAGAGGGGGGAGGGGCTGGACACTGAGTTAATAATTGATCATAAATCTGTGAAAAAGCTTCCACAAAAATCCCTAAACCAGGGATCCTCAAACTTTTTAAACAGGGGGCCAGTTCACTGTCCCTCAGACGTTGGAGGGCCGGACTATAGTTTAAAAAAAAAACTATGAACAAATTCCTATGCACACTGCACATATCTTATTTTGAAGTAAAAAAACAAAACGGGAACAAATACAATATTTGTATTTGCATGTGGCCCGCGGGCCGTAGTTTGAGGACCCCTGCCCTAAACTAAGGGGTTCAGAGAGCTTCCGAGTTGTTAACACAAATAAGTGCTGGGAGAGTGGTGCACCCCAACTCCACAGGGACAAAGCTGCTGCACTCAGGAACCTCTGGACCTTGCCCTATGTACCTCTTCATCTGGCTGTTCATTTGTATCCTTTATTATATCCTTTACTAGAGGCCCAATGCATGAAAATTTGTGCAAGAGTAGGCCTTCCTTCCCCCAACTACTGGCACTGGCTTCCCTCCAGCACCTGGGACAAGGGCTACTTCCCTCCTACAGCCGCTGGCAGGCACCCGGTACCCGGGCTCCCCTCCTCTAGCCGCCCGCAGGCACCCAGGACCCGGGCTGGCTTCTCTCCAGCCCCGGCTTCGTCAGGAAGGACATCCAGAATGACATCCAGAAGATGTCCAGTCTAATTAGCATATTACCCTTTTATTATTATAGATAATTAGAGGCCCGGTGCACAAAAATTTGTGCACTCGGGGGGAGGGGGTGTCCCTCAGCCCGGCCTGCGCCCATTCACAGTCCAGGACCCCTTGGGGATGTCCACCTGTCGACTTAGGCCCACTCCCCGGGGGATCAGGCCTAAGCTTGCAGTCAGACATCCTTCTGGCAGCCAGGAAGCCCTCGGGGGATGTCCGGCTAAAGGCTTAGGCCCCCAAGGGATCAGGTCTAAACAATTAGTTGGACATTCTTAGTGCTGCCACAGAGGTGGGAGAGGCTCCTGCCACCACCACTGCGCTGGCCAGCCATGAGCCAGCTTCTGGCTGAGTGGCACTCCCCATATGGAAGTGCACTGACCACCAGGGGGCAGCTCCTGCATTGAGCGTCTGCCCCCTGGTGGCCAGTGCGCATCATAGCAACCGGTCATTCTGCCGTTCAATCAATGTGCATATTAGCCTTTTATTATTATTATATAGGCTGTCCCTATTTCCCCCCTTTTGCCCCCTCTACCCAGCTCTTGCCCCCCACTTCTCTCTGGCCATCACCATACTGTTGTCTGTGTCCATGGGTTGTGCATATATTTTCTTTGGCTAATCCCTTCTTTAAATTCACTTCTTTAAATTTTTATTTTCAGATAAGTGCTTATAACTGCACTATTTGATATTTTCTATTATATCATTTAGAATTAAGATATTTTTTAATTGAACCCTTGTAAATTTTAGCACAATTTAATAAATTATGCTAGAAGCAATTAGGAGATTTTTCATGTAATGCAGATACATTTCAATTAATATTTTATTAATTTTTAATTTTTTAATATTTTTAAGATTCGTGCAATAGGCCTTCTTTCCCCTGGCTGCCAGCACCAGTTTTCCTCTGGCACCCGGGACCCAGACCTTCACTCTGGCCACCGCCTTCCATCTTCGCTCTGGACACAGACTTCGCTGCGGCTGGAGCCTTCAGTCTTTGCTCCTCACTCCAGCGGGAGTCTTCAGTCTCTGGCCAGAGCTGCTCCTGTAGCTCCTTCCGCCCCCCACCCTCCCCCTCATAGCTTGATTGCTGCTTCGCCTGCAGACCTCCCCGAGGGGCTCCTGGGTCCCGGGGTGCCGCCTTGCCTGCGGCCCGGCTTTCCGATCGCACTCAGGATCATGGGCCACAGGCAAGGCGGCTCCTGGGTCCCGAAGGGCCACCTTGCCTGCGGCCCGGCTTTCTGGCAGCTCCTGGGGACGCACACGGGGGCCTGGATGGCGACTCCTGGTGTCCCGCCCTGCCTGCAGTATGCAAATTAGCCGCCATCTTTGTTGGTGGTTAATTTGCATATTGTGCTGATTAGCCAATGGGAGGCGTAGCGAAGGTATGGTCAATTACCATGTTTGTCTATTATTAGATAGGATAAGTGTTTCCCTGAGTTCTCTGAGTCATTACAGCACATTATCAAATCTGAGGACAAGGTCATGGGAACCCTGATTTACAGCCAAGTTAGACATAAGTGTGAGCCTGTGGCCCCACTACTTGTGATTGGCATCTGAAATGGGGGGCAGGCTTGTGGAACTGAGTCCTTAGCCTGTGGGATCTGCACTAACTCTGGGTGGTATTGTCAGAATTGAATGGTGGGACACCCATTTGGTGTCTGGAGAGATGGAGAGTTGGTTGGTGTGGGGAAAACACACATTTGATGTCTGAAGTATTGTGAGTAGAGGAAACAGTTTTCCTTTGGTAATGCCATGTAGCCACCATTACAGTATCATACCCAATAGTTTCACTGCTTAAGAACCCATGTGGCCCTCGAGCTACTCATCCCTCTCCTTCCTCCTCTCCCTAACCCCTGGTAACTACTGCTTTTATTTATTTATTTTTATTATATCAATAGTTTTATCTTCTCCAAAACCCCACAAAGTTGGCATCATATAGAATACTGTCTTTTCAGACTGGCTTTTTCAGTAAGCAATATGTATTTAAGGATACTCCATGTCTCTTTGTGTCTTGATAGCTCATAATATGTCATTGTATGAATGTACCACAGTTTGTTTATCCATTCACCATTTTTAAAGAACTTACTGGTTTCTTCCAGATTTGGGCAATTATGAATAAAACTTCTATAAACATTTATGTTCAGGTTTTTGTGTGGACATGTTTTCAACTCATTTGAGTAAATACCAGAAAGTGCAATTGCTTGGTAGTATGGTCAAACTATGTTAGCTTCATAGGAGACGGCCAAACTGTCTTCCAAAGTGGCTGTACCGTTTTCCATTCCCACCAGCAATGAATAACAGTTCCTGTTGCTCCACATTCTTACTAGCATTTGCTATTATCACTTTTTTTTAATGTTAGCCTCTAATAGGTGACTTATGCTTTTTAAACTGACTCAGTTGGTTTGTTTGTTCAAAATAATCTAACAGGTTATTTACAGTTTGGCTAAATTAAAAACAGGGAACACCACCTCAAACCACATCTCAATGTGCAATCTTTCATATTATTGTTGCATCCCAAGGCCTAGAGTCTAAAAAAAAAGGAATGCTTTAAAGAATGTCTAACTAGTTTTTAAAAATATGTTTGCATTGATTTTTAGAAAGAGAGGAAGAGAGAGGGTCAGGGATAGAAACATCGATGAAAGAGAAACATCAATTAGCTGCCTCCTGCATGCCCCCTCCAGGGGATCAAACTCTCAACTCAGGCATGTGCCCTGACTGGGAATCAAACTAGCAACTTCTTGATTCATAGGTGGACACTCAACTGCTGAGCCATACCGCTGGGCATGTCTAACTAGTTTTAATACTAACTTCAGGGAGAAGTGCTTTTAAAAAGTTGTATTACATTTGATTCATGGAGCTCTTACCCAAATGGTTCATTCAACAACTCTTAAGAGAAACAAAACACAACTAAAATTCTAGAAAGCAACCCAGAGTTTTAAGAGGACAGTGAATTATGAAGGCAATTGAAAGAATCCAGGCTTTAGAATTAGTATCTAGGTTTGAACCACAGTTTTACTTTTAATAAGCTCAGTGAGTTCAACTCATTTATCAAACTTTTCTGAGCCTCAATTACTTGTATGTTAAACTGAGAAAATAATTTGTAGTTGACAGGGTTATTTTGACCTTTAGCGACTATGTCATCTAAAATGCCTGGCACCCAGCTTTTGATAGCTTAATTGCACATCTGTTCTAGCCCCCTTATAGTGCCCTATTCATGGCATACAATCAATAAACATTGTCAGAACTTCAATCATCGGAATTCCCTAGTCTGATGAAATAGTTGAAATATTCTATGAACACATATAATAGCTAAGATGTAGTTTCATCTTCTATGTATTTGCTTGTTTTAAATAGGTGGAATGTAATATACACAAGACTGTTGTTTCAAAGAAAATTTGTACATCATAAGACTTTGGCACATGCTAAAATTTCCTGTGGTTTGGGATTTCCCTGGAGTAGCCAGAAATGAGATATTGGCTTCAAAAGCAAACTCATGAAATATGCAATAGTATAGATTCTAGAAACCGACCACTTGGCAGAGCTAAGTTACAGTAATTCATCATTTTGGGGTTGGCAGAAATGTGTATATAGTGACTATAATGTCAAAAACTAATAGCCTGATATTCGCTCTGACTATTCTCCCTCATACAGCTTTTCTTCTAAAACAGAAGATTGCATTTGTGAATTGTTTTAAATACTGACAGTAACAAATGAAGGCCATAGGTGAAGCATTTAATAAACTTTCCTAGTTTTTTAGGAAGCTATTTGAAAGGGAAGAAATTTACTGTAAGTAACTATGTACAGTAGAATCTCTTTCTTAAGTGTCAAAAGAGGATCAGAGAAGCAGCTCTGAATTCATGATCAATCCCAAAGAAGCTGCAGAGCTGGAGGCAGGTTAGATCCACAAAACAAAACTGGATCCTGGGTCCAGGCAGGTCCCCCTGGAATAGCAGGTTCAAAGGTCTGGCACCAACCACTGTGACAACCTGGCTTGTGCTTTGTTCTTTCCATTTCTAGAAACTCACAGACCCTTGAAGCCTGTCTTTGAACCCCAAGATAAGCACCTCTACTCTTAGAGGCGAGAAATCCAACAACCCCGAGGATGGTACCTTTAAAGGTATGGTTTTCTAAGTGTGTAAATAACTTATTTATATGAAATATTTGGTGGTTAGAAAGAAGTTGTTAATGATAAAAAAGGAACTTTTGGCAATTCTTAATAACATATAATCTGATGATTTAAATAAGATTTTGATTGAAAGTGAAGCCATGGGCCTGACCCAGTTCAGCGGTTGAGTGTCGATCCAGGAATCAAGAGGTCACTGGTTGATTCCCAGTCTGGGCACATGTCCCGGTTGTGGGCTTGATCCGCACCCAGTAGGGGGAGTGCAGGAGGCAGCTGATCAATGATTCTCTCTCATCATTGATGTTTCCATCTCCCTCTCCCTTCCTCTCTCTGTAAAAATCAATTTTAAAAAAATTTAAAAAACAAAGAAAGTGAAGCCATGGAATGACTTTTACTCTATATCTGGACAAAGCAGAATTTTCAATCACAGAGTTTTCACTGAGCAATATCATTCTCTCATGTAATTAATTCTCAAAAAGGGTGGTTTTGGAGGCAAATGTGAAGCCTGATAATAGCCAGCCTGGTAATTAACATCGGCTAGAAACAAAAACCCAAAGCAACACACTATAAAGATGGAATAATAAAAAGAAGTTGGGAATAATGAGGCTGCCATCCAGCATTAATTGATGTTAAAAAGCACTCAGAGTTCCCAGGAGAAAAGAATTATTTAAATGCAAATTTTTATTATTAACATTACTTAAATTGTTGTAATGAGTTTATGAAAATAAGACACCTTGCTAGTTTCATGCATACATAAAACCTAATAAAATTTATGAGCCACATACCAGCAGTGTTATCTTTTGGCATAAAAAGTGGTAAACAAGAGGAAACATTTTTTTTAGTCCAAGATCAAATATATTTGGAACAATTTAAAACCACACAAAATGATTATGATGATATTGGGTTTGAAAACTACAGAAACCCTCACATACTCATGGGAGACACAAAGGTCGTATTTTGAAAAGATGTGGATTTTATAGTCATTGAGTCTCTTTAGAGCCTGGGAAGAATGGAAGTACCTTGGGTAGCACATTTTCTGACAGAACACCATGTTGGTTTGCATGCCATATACAAAACGATTCCTTGCAGTTTTACTGCATACTACAACTTAGGGATTTCTTAATATTTTTTTACACCCACTACACCGCTTTAAGTTATCCGAAGAGAAGTGTAATGAATATATTATAAGCTTAGAAAATGGCATCTAAAAGCAACAGAGTGTTCCAATGTGAGTCAAGAAGTCTTGCAGATGATCCCGCATGACTGCTTAATGAATAAATAAAGCTTCTAATACTTAGGAAATTGATGTCAGGTGGGAAAAATTCTAGGAGAGAATATTACTATTAATGGCCATTATAAGATGCCATACGATGAAATCATTAACAATGCTTTGGCATTTATTACTGGCATTATTAATGACTTAACTTGTTGGCATGGGTTTTAAAGTGATATTACAGAAATATCATTCCCCAGAGCAGTAAGTTTCTATCTGTATTATGGCATTTGTCACTTGCTACCTTTTATATGTTTATGTACAAGTCTTAGTTCTCCCTGTAGGCCATAATTTTTTGGAGGGTAGGAAGTGTGTTCAATTTATCTTTGATATATCCTTGGTACCCAGCATGTGATTCACATATACTTGGAGCTCGTTAGTATTAGTAAATATTAGTTGCTGGAATAATCGAGTGCATTTGTTTTCAAGTATAATTCTCAAATAGAGGAAATAGTAAATTTTTTTTAAAATTGTGTTTTACATCTTAAATGATCATGAATGGGGAAAATAACAGAAGAAATATATACCAACATGTTAATAGAAATTGTGCTAGAATAGTGGAACTCATCATTTTTTTTCCTACTCCAACTTGTTTATAATATGGTTATATTTTCTAATAGAAGGAATAAATAACAACAAAATGACACTTAATATTCTACTAGATTAAAAATCACTTTATTAGAATTATGGTGATCGCTCTACCATAATAGTGACACCCTACTCCCCTCACACTCCCCAGCACCACCTGCCTCTCCTTCCCCTTCCTGTCTAGCTGATTGATAATGAAACAGAAAAAAGATGGAAAAAATAAAATTGGAAGGAGTGGGAAGTGGTGATGGTTTAACCCTGAGTGCATTGATTCATCATTTAGAAACACTGAGTGGTCTGATGGGTGGGAAATGCTGGGTCAGGATGCACTGTGGGGCAGATGGGCAAAGGCGGGACCAGCCACACTCTGGGGCCATCGGCTCAGATGCCCAGAGACCAAGTAGTCAAGCAGCATTGCAGTGGATCCAGGGTCGACTTAGAGTCAGAGAGAGGTCAACACATGTCTGCTACTCCGCCATGCATCCCCAGAGCAAGGAGAGAAACACAGGAAGACTGGGGGGTTCATTTTAAATGCTGTTTAAAATGGAAAGAAATCACTTTTAAGTTCTAGGATCTCACGTATTTTCTGTTGTTATGGGGCAGAGAGTGTGAAAGCAGGATGAGATCAATGACCGGTTAAAGAAAAGTGTGGGTAGCAGGTGTCTGATCAATATCTTCTCAATTTATACCAGCTGCCTATTTTATTCATTTTAAAAAATAATCTAACCAACAATTGCTATATACCAGGCACTAGACCAGGGGCGATTTTTGCACAGAAAAATATAATAGAAGTGTGGAGACTGGCTTTAAATGAGGTCAGAAGAGCTCCCAAACCATACATTTTTTGAGAAAAATGAAATACAAAGATCAGTCTAAACTAAATCAGCTTGCAGATTTTCAGCTCAAAGAATGACCTTGGAACCTGAAAACTAATAACTGTGCATTCTGAACAAGTGCTGTTCAAACTCACTTCAGTAATATCAGGAAGAAAAATGTAGTTTTGGAAATCATTTAAAGAAATAATAGTCCTGCGTCATGCAGAAAAAATGACATTATTACAGGTCTTACATTTTATTTCATGGTAAAACTGCTAATGGCATTGCATCATTGAAGTCAAATTGGGAGGAGGATTCAGTGTTAAAATTCAGATGCAGATTTAAGAACAGATGCAATTACTTTTCTTTTTACTCAAGAAATATTTACAAAGCAGCTACTTTTCCAAAGGGCGAATAAGATGTAGACCAGTGGGGGAAATATTTTTCTCAGAAAAATAGATACTGTGCTGATGCATTGACTAAACTTTTATCTCAGCTGAATCAATTTATATCCCGCAGTAATACCCTGTCTTCAGAAACCCCTGCTTCTATCACATTAAAAATATGTCTATCTTGGAGATCTTACTGGCTGCTATTTGAAAAGCTCCAGTTTACAAAGTTCCACTGTACATAAAATTTTATTCTGTCCTAAAAGAGAGAGATAAACAGCACTACAAGGGGTACTGAATTAATTTCCCTATCCGTTCGGGAGGTGCCACCTGATGCTTGGTGACCCCAGATATAGTAAAATTCCTGGGACAGTCTCACATGAGCCATGGGAATATCTGAAAGGAAACGGGACAGACCCAACATTTGAAGACCTTATTTAAACTGCTTCAAGAAGCTTGGACATGCTCTTTCATGATATAAGTTTATAACCATTTTTAATAGCTACATTGAACTTCACTCGTAAACCACATTTGAGCTCAGGCTAGTTGCTGAGGAAGGAAGTTTCATTTTTTGAACCCATACGGTCATTAACAAATCCAGCAGATGTGCAACTAGCATTTTGCTTTGATCTTTCTTTCATTTCAAATTGGGGACATTTTAGTCCTCTTCAAGTCACGGAGGAGCACCATGGTCAGTGTAGCGTGAAAAATGCAAGGACACTGATTTGGAAGAACTGGCTTAAGTGGAGTGTCACCATTTACTATGATTCAAACTCTCTAATCTTTACCCATAAAATGGAATCCTTCCAAGGAACAAGTAAATGAAATCATGTGTAGGCACATACTTTGTAAACTATAAAGTATTAAATAGATGTAAGATATTGTCTTGTAATTACATAACTTGGGAGATAATTTTATGTTTCATAAGAATAGTAATCTCATGTTAGATGATAAGATATTTGGCATTATAGTAAGTGGAGCTAAAATTCTACTATAAAATTATGTAAAAACATAAAATTATGACATTTTTGGAATCCTATACATAAAATAAAATTACATTTATTAAGATAATCAGAGTTTGAATTAAATTAGAGTAAAGGTGCTAAGTGAAATGAGCCAGTCGGGGAAAGACAAATACCATATGGCTTCACTTATATATGGAATCTAATGAACTAACAAACAAAATAGGAACAGACACACAGATTCAAAGAACAGACTGACCGCTGTCAGAGGGGAAGGAGTTGAGGGGCTGGGTGAAAAAGGTGAAGGGATTAAGCAAAGAAGAAAAATCTCATAGACACAGACAGCACTATGGTGATTACCAGAGGGAAAGTGGGGTGGGGGAGGCAGAGTAGGGTAAAAGGGGGATAAATGGTGATGGAAGGAGACTTGACTTGGGGTGGTGAACACACAATACAATATACAGATGATGTATTTATAGAATTGTACACCTGAAACCTATATAATTTTATTAACCAATGTCAGCCCAATAAGTTCAGTAAAAAAGTAATAAAAATAAAAGAAATAGAGTAACAAGAAAAAATATAATACAAGATATAAACATTCAGTTCTTAAGGAGAAAAGGAAAGTTCCCTGTCAATCTTTAATAGCTAGCAGTTTTAAAAACTACTCAAATTTAGCATAATAATAAAACTCCAAATTATGTTCAAATCATGCTGATATTATATGCAAATGTTCAACCCAGCA
The DNA here is from genome assembly GCF_000147115.1 of Myotis lucifugus. Lineage (NCBI taxonomy): Eukaryota > Metazoa > Chordata > Mammalia > Chiroptera > Vespertilionidae > Myotis > Myotis lucifugus. The sequence continues at coordinate 989,870 of NW_005871388.1, forward strand.
TTAAATGATGGTAATATTCATGGTGAGATAACTAAGAGCTAAAACAATTATTATTTCAATCTTGCCACATCTTTTCATTATTGTAAGATTTTTGGTCTTGAAGTAACAAAGTTCTATAAAATTAAACCTGTATTTTATTATAATTGGCCAATACAATTTTGATATTTATGTGTATCTTTTATTGATATGTGTTAAATTTTAGTAGAATGAAGAAAAATAATGGAATTAATTGGGCCCATTGATTTCTCTAGTTTGTGTAAAAACTGTCTTTTACTAAGAAAATTTTAATTTGGGACCACCATTTTTGAAGGTTAATTTCTTCTATAATCATGTGCAATGTAATGGAACATGAAACCCAGTTAGAAAGTCCACTCCAATGCCACTTATGCCCTTGGTCAAACCAGGAATCTCGAGTATATAATGTTGTATAATGTGTTGCTCTAAAATAATCCTATATAATAAAAGCGTAATATGCAAATCGACTGAACAGTGGAACAACTGGTGGGCAGGGGGCAGGGCCGGCGAGCAGGTGGTGCCTGGAGCCAAGGCGTGTGCCAGTGGGAAGAGGGAGTGGATGGCGATGGGGGGGTGGGGTGGTGGTGACCAGTGGCAGCAGTGGGGCAATGGGGGGCAGGGACGGCCGCTTTCCCACCAGCACTATCCCCTGATTGGCCCACCGGCCACCTCCCTCAGAAAGAGGCCAGACTGCGGCTTAGCGGGCCTAAGCCATCAGTCGGACATCCCCTGAGTAGGACTGTGAGAGGGCATAGGCTGGGCTGAGGGGCCCTTCCCCCCTCCACCATGCCCCCCCCCTGCCCCAAGTGCATGAATTTTCATGCACTGGGCCTCTAGTATGAACTTCTGCCTGGTATGTTTTTCTTATGGCTTTTGACAATTTAGCTGAGGGATTTCACTTTGTAATGCTCTGCCAAGTCAGTTCTGTACAGTGTAACAATATGACACCCACCCAGAGCTTACCCAGATGAGCAGAGAGCAAATGAATTTCCTTCTGCTCCTCTGTTGAAGAGAGAAAATTCTTCACCCCGTAAATGTTCAGAGAGCATTATACTGTTTTTTATGGTAGATTAATCTCAGCACCATGTGTTCCTAGGAGTGTGGAGTCCAGGGCAAATCATGTGGCTCCCTCCTCAGATTTAGACAAAGGTCAAATCAGGTTCAAAGGACCAGCCCCCTGTGGGGACGGGAAGCCTTCAAATATCCAGGTGAAGTAAAGAATGTGCAAGAAGCCCCTGGGAACCTGCCTATGGAGGTGTTTATGGGCTCTTTTTAAGCCACTTCTTTACCCCTCAGTCTACTTCTTAGTCTTTCCTGACCATGAAATTTAGGGCAGAAAAGCACACAGCAGTCACCCTAATTGCTTCAAGTCCTAGGGACAACTCTTGGCCAGGGCTGGCTTCATGGGCCTGCAACCTGTACAGTTGCAAAGAGCCTTGAGCTTACAAAAGCCCGCCCTTGGTTTAATGCTCTATGTCTTGGCCTTGAATCTTGATATCTTTTGAACAAGGTGCTCCATTTATTTATGCATAGACAGATCTTGTGTACAAAGCCATGAAGCATTTTTTTTTAAATATGTTTTATTGATTTTTTACAGAGAGGAAGGGAGAGAGATAGAGAGTTAGAAACATCGATGAGAGAGAAACATCGATCAGCTGCCTCCTGCACATCTCCTACTGGGGATGTGCCCGCAACCCAGGTACATGCCCTTGACCGGAATCGAACCTGGGACCTTTCAGTCCGCAGGCTGACGCTCTATCCACTGAGCCAAACCGGTTTCGGCCATGAAGCATTTTTAAGGCAAGAAAACAACCAGTTCCTCATCTTATTGCATTTTTACCCAGAATAAATGAATCAAAGGAATTTAGGACTGGAAAAATTAGGCTGAGATGAAAATGAGCCCAATTTTTAATAGAAATGAAATTTTAAGTACACTGTGATGTTGCATTTGAGGGGTACTTTTCCAGGATATACGTATTTTTTTTCTTTCCATCTGGGTTGATTATTTTGAGACAGTGAAATGTGATTTGCTAGACATTTCAAACCAAAGATGGGGAGTACATACATAGAGGTTATTTCAGGGTTTTGATTTTTTTTTGAGAAAACCTGGGTGCAAACAGATAATAGCGTATCTGTTAATATGGAGGGATGGCGCCAGCCCCACACATAAGTGTAAAGGTTTCACATCATCTCTTTACCACCCTTCCAGCATGCCTATGTCCTGTCATGTTTGCCCTCCTCCCTCATCTTAAAAGTGGTTAGATTTCTGGAATGGTTAGATTTCTGGAAAACTTGTATATAACGTCTTCTCTGTCTGCCACATGAATTGAGCCAAAAACCTGCATCCCATTTCTGTGTGGCTTTGTTCTCAGTTGACTTTCATGGTTAGAAAGTGATCTGATAGTTAACCCCTGATAAACTATTAGCTGGTACTAACTTAAGGTGTGGCTTCTACTTAGGGAGCTTTATTTTAATATTTAGTAAAACAAAGTCTTAAAGACTCCAAGGCATGAATTCCCCCAGAGCCATTGCGAAGCCCACTGACAAGCCAGCGAGGCCTTCAATTGCACCAGGCAGGCAGCTGCCCTTGATGGCCACAGTGTTCCAGAGACAGAAAACCCCTCCAATATTTCCTCTGTTCATGCCGAACTTGGGTAGCTCAGTAGCTACTCCAGACTACTGAGTTAGCCCTTGTCACGTTGTATGACTTACGGCAGATGCTAACATACAGAAAAACTAATGTACTTTGCATAATCCCAGTACTTCCCCATTGTCCTTGCTGACTTCCTTCTTAGGTCACTGAGGAAACAGAAGGGATTATGACAGAACTTTTACAAGTTTCTACAACATCTCTCACTTGCCAGCAACTGTCTTCCCATGTATTCTGCCTTCTCTCCTTACTAATGATTAATTGTCCATGTTCCTGTTTAAGGTCACGGGGTCCCATCATCTCTCAACAATTCACCCCTTTCTTCCGAATCATTCCCATCAGCATACCTATATGCCATTGTTTCTCTTACCTTCAAAACAACAACAAAAACATTCTCTCTCTTGACTTTATTTCCTGTGCAGGCTGCTGTCCATTTCTATTTCTTTTCACATCAAAACTCCTTGAAAAACTTACTTATACTTGCTCTTCCAAACTCTTTCCTTTCATTTCCCCCAAACCTACTTCAGTCAAGTTTTTGTCCCCAATGATTCCACTAAAACTGCTCCCACAAGTTCACCAAAGACTCCCTGCTGCTCCACCCAAAGGTTTATCCCCAGACCTCATATCACTTGTCAGCCACACTTCAGACAGTCCATCACTCCCTTCTCCTTGAAACACTTCTTTCACTTGGCTTCCAGGACTCCACACTTCTGATTTTCTTCCTGCCTCACTGGCCTTCTCATGTTTTGCTGGCTTTCCCCCATCTTAATAACAGGGAACCCCAAGGAAAGGTCCTTGGATCATTTTTCTTCTGAATCTACACTCACTCCCTTGGCTATCTCATGGCTTCAAATATCATCTTTCTCTGAAATACTCCCAAACTTTTCTCTCTTGAACTGTAGACACATCTATTTACTTCAGGGTCTAGTTGGCATATCACACCATGACTTATTAGACCCCACCCAGTCACTCTTTGCCTTCTCTCCCTAGCACTGGTTCTGCTCTAGCCATGTTGGCCTTCCAGCTGCTCCTGCTCAGACCTGAAGGCCTTCTCAGGTGCTCCGCTCTCTGCCCAGATTGCTCTTTCCCCAGATATCTGCAGGGATTTTTCCTTTGCCTCTTCCAGGTTTTGTTCGAACACTACCTTCTCACTCAGGCCTTCCTTGACCACCACCCTATTAAATTGCACTGTACTTTCCTATCCACCTTCCCCGATTTACCTTTCTCCATGGCACTCTCTTTCTAACTCCAGTTGTTGTTGTTGTTGTTTTTATTATCTGTCTTCCACACCCAGAATGTAAGCTCTGTGAGGAATGGGACCTTTGTCAGTTACCTGATGTATTCCCACTGCCCAGGTCAGCACCTGGAGCCGTGGTAGGTGCTCAATACACATTTATTAAATTTATGATGATATATCTTTCCCCCAAAGGACATGGCTTGCATGTGATATTAAAACAACAACAACTGTTTTCTAAAAATAGGGATTGGATTTGTGACTGAGAACCTGTCCTTTCTTAAGCTCTTCTTTATCAAGCCGGCTCCCTTATTTGTTTGGTCGGTGGAGCATTCACTATGAGTCCCTCAGGGTCCCATCAAACCACTCACACTTGCCCTTTCAGCTGAATGTATGAAATAAAAGTGCTGTGCAACATTTTTACTATTTGTTCACAGGTATTCTTTTTACTCAGTAATTATTATGCATTTTTGTTTTCCATGAAATGCCTCGTTTAAAATGTTATTGTAAAGATTAAGCTGATGAATGATGTGTAGCAACAGAATAGCCTTCAAGATTGGAATATTACCATCTGTCACATTTGTTCTACTTTCTAGGCATATTAAATAATTTCCCATTTAAAATAAATAATTGCTGCCTACCACAATAATGCATCTTGCTTTCATCAGAGGTTGTAGCAAAAAGTGAATTCCGGGAACACTCATACGTTTCCTGCTGAGAGTACTTACCGCCTGCTCCTAGAGAAGCAACGCTGAACTCCGTAGGGCAAGACCACAGATCAATCGGAGGAAATATTGGAGAAAGCAGAATTTCATTCTCCCAGTTCTGATGCAGGAAAGGACAAACTGCCCATATTCATCCCCCCTCCCCATTTGTTCAAATAAGAAATACAGAAAAATTGGTAAAATTTATTCACAATGCAGAAGTTGAGATGAATAAAGCAGCTGGCAATGGCATATTGCCTCTGAGTTTGATTTATAAAAAATATTAATGATCTCAATTTTCTGTATTTTGCTATTTTGGGGAATGATGAAGAGAGTCTTTTTTTTATAATTATAAAACTTCAGACTTCAATGTCATTTATCACAGTGTTGTCTGGAATTTCGAAAATGTCTTATCAGGGGTGATCTGGGCTTTTCAGGACCTGCAAGTTGATAGAAGTTGGGTAACCGTATATCGTAGTGGTATCTTCTTCCTATATATACCCTGTCATTCAAGGCATAGAGTTTATCTGCAATGTCACTGCCAATTAAAACTGAGAACAGGCGGGAGATGTAACGATACTGAGCGAAGAGCAAATATAATTTCTTTCTCCTCCATGACACATACCGACAATCAGTTTCTGCTGTTAGGGTTACCTAAAAACAATAAAACCAGGTATAAACAAAGATTAGGGAGCAAGAAAAGTTCTGTCAGTCACATTTTTTGTGCCCCACATTTTAAATGAATGTCCATTCTTTTTTTTTAGGTGAAAAAAGCCCACTGACCCAAAACATACTGTAAAAAATAGAAAAAGAGATCAGAAAATGTATTACTATACATAATTTATAACATGAATAGTCACAATATTGTGCCCATCTCCAATTTATCTGTTTTCTAAGGTCAGATATCTATGTTTTTCTTTTTATTGAAGTGAGAGCTACTTATACTAAAAATTAATAAAGTTGGCTAATGTTAGAGAAGTATCTCCAGTCAGTCCTGAAGACTGTGTACATTTAACCCTAATCCAGTTTCGATAGTACAAAATAGAATTTATTTACCTATCCTGCATATGTATATGAATTTGTATTTGTAGACACACATGTATGTTCCATGTATTAATCACAGGAAAACAGTATATACCATAATAGACAGAACCTCCTGAACTGATTATCTTTCAAAACTCCCAGACATAGCAGCAGAGCAGGGACAGGAAGTTTAGCATTTTGTTGGTAGAAAACAACTGCTATCCATCAGCATCTTAAATTTCAAAAATAACTTATTTTGTAATTAGGGCAGATTTTTTGTTCTTGGTGTTTTTCTCAACGGTCACAGTGGCAGTGTGTAGTGTACTTTCACATCTCAAATGATTTTTATTCCCATAGATGCAGTTAAGCAAAGAAAAATGTAAGACTACTTTTTACAGACTCCTTTCTGTCATATGAAATACTCATTCTTCTCCTGGTTGCTGGACTCCTATAAAGTGACATTAATCGTCAAGAGTCAAACAGCTTTAGAAAGTCATGCATGCTGCATAGTACGTTCCAAAGTGACGTGTAAATGATTCCTCTGTCACCTGCTGTTGTGTCTGTTTATCTGTGTGGAAGAGGCGGTGTTCACTGCGTGCGCTCGTTACCGCTTACCTGAAAAGTGCCTTCCTCGGTGGGTCTCAGTGAGTCCCATTCAGGAGAATCCAGGAACTGGAAGGGGAAAATGTAATGCAGAAATTCGCCATCAACTGTCACTCTGATCCTACCCAGACACAAAGAACAGCATTGATGAGGAAGGAGAAAGCCAGCACATAACTGGGGTGAGGGGAGGGTTCAGGCCTCTGAGGACCTTTTTGGCGATTAAAATTTTGAAGGGCAAAGATTAAATTCCTGCATTACAGTAAGTGGCAAGTCTCCTGTAAGATTCATGTACTGATGTTCCTCACACAGTTAGGATTCTGGAATACTGAGCAAAATTCATCAAAAAACTCATCAAGCTGTACATTTATGATATGTGCCCATCTCTGCATGTATATTACACTCTGATAAAAAGTCTCAGTGCACTCAGTCAGATTTTAAATTAAACAGAACACTGAAGAACATAAAGGGGTACCACTGTAAATACGTCTGAAAATTAAATACTTAACTTTTAAAGAAAATAATCATATTGTTTCCTCCCCCAAACTTTGTTTTATATATATATAAACAATATGAGTTTGAACTGTGCAGATCCACTTATATGTGATTTTTTTCAATAAATACTGTTAAATGTATTTTTTCTTTCTTATAGTTTTCTTAATAGCATTTTCTTTCCTCTAGCTTACTTTATGGTAAGAATACAACCAAAGGACTTGTATGCATGTGTATAAGCCTAACCAATGGACACAGACACCAGGCGGGTGAGGGCATGAGTGGGGAGGTGGGGGGGGGGGGCAATGAGGGGATAAGGACACATATGTAATACCTTAATTAATAAAGAAAAAAGAAAAAATGATTAAAAAATAGAATATTCTCTAAAATTTAAAAAAGAATACAATATATAATACATATAATATGCAAAATATATGTTAACCGACTGTTTAGGACTCAAGGGTGGGGAACCTTTTTTCTGCCATGGACCATTTGGATATTTATATTATCATTCATGGGCCATACAAAATTATCAACTTAAAAATTAGCCTTGTATTTGGTCAAACATTTAATTAACTCACCCCTAATGCCTTGGCAGGGCCAGACCAAATGATTTCGACAGCCTTATATGGCCTGGAGGCCGGATGTTCCCCACCCCTGGGTAAGGATGGGTAAGGCTTCTGGTCAAACAGTAGGCTATTAGTAAAGCTTCGTGGGAGTCAAAAGTTATATGTGGATTTTGACTCTGTTGGGGTCAGCATCCCTACCCCTGTGTTGTTCAAAGGTCAACAGTGTGTGTGTGTGTGTGTGTGTGTGTGTGTGTGTGTGTGTGTATACTAGAGGTCTGGTGCATGAAATTTGTGCACGGGTAGGGTCCCTAGGGCTGGCCAGTGATCAGAGCCCATCAGGGCCTTCCTCCCCCCTGCTGCCGGCCGGGGCCTTCCTTTGTTCTGTGCCACCCCCGGTAGTCAGCACACGTCATAGCGAGCAGTCGAACTCCGGAGGGGACAATTTGCATATTAGCCTTTTATTATATAGGATATGTGTATATATACATATATGTATATATAATGAGTTATGCCCACCTCACTTTTAGCAAATGGTCAATTGCTAGAAATTACTGAAAGAGTTGATCATTATAAAACTGATTATTATAAAATTTAATGATCTCTATTACTTAAAAGACTGGCATATGAGAGTCTATTTAAAATACTTTGCATGATAACAAAAGTATTGTATTAATTCAGTACTCGTCTTGACTTTCAATAACTATCTTGGAAATACATAGCATATCCAAATAACTCAATTCATACATTTGATTTATAAGAAGAACGATTAAGACTTTAGATTATTTCTTGCTTCGGGTAAATAATACCATGTACTCTAAATGCCTATGGCCTGTGGCCAGGACTCATGTGTCAGGGCTTTCTCATGCCTCAGGGTGTGAAATGCCACCCAGGACTATGCTAGGCTGAGATAGAAAATGTAGCAGAAAGGAAGACAAGCTAGAAACGATTGTAGAAGAAAGACATTCAAGCACCAACAGTACAAACCTTCCTGAAACAAGCAGAGAGAGCTTGTCAATGGAGGTTTTTCCCTGCATGGCATAGCAGTGCTCCTTTTCCAAAGTAACCACTTCAGAGCTCAGAGCAATCATTCTGAAGACGGGCACAGGGGTCCCCAGAGGCTGGAAAATGGAGCTGTACATCAGCTGGAATTCTCGGGCAAAGGTTATGCTGCGCACTTGATACGCAATGTGAACAAACTGCACGAAGCAGATGATGAAGAGCACAAAATGCCAGGAGAAGATGTCGGCGGCACAGACATCTACCCAAGCCCAGATCGCAGTGCAGAGAAAGCCCAGCCCCAGCAAACTGAAGACATAGAGGAGTCCGAAGAACCCACTGCCACCCATAAGACCGACTACCAAAAAAATACTGGCAAGATGATAAATGGCTCCCTCGGCCTCTTGCTTCCAGTGTGTGCAGACTGGGTGTTCATCTATTAGGTCCTTCCATACAGTTGAATTTCTTTCCATGGCTGTACCACCATCTGGTTCACTTTCCCATTGATGTTAGATGATATCGAGATGAGTAATTAAGTCCTTTGCTTTTCCATCACCTGAGTTTCGCTAAATCCTCACAAACACGGAGAAAGCCTGGTCACTGGAGTTGTGGTGATTAAGGGTTTGGTGTGTTTGGATCTTGAAAAACTAAGAATCCCATGCTAGCTTCGGTAAGTTCATCTGGGCTCCTGATTTAGATCTAGTCCACGAATATTTTGTGGTTTCCTATGTAAGAAGAAGAAAAAAAAGGATCTAGTTAAACAAGGAAAACTGAGACATGTATTTAAATGAATCACCAACATTACTTATTCAAGATGAGCTCCTATTTTCCATAAGTTAAGCACCAATGCTGTCAAGTGTTAAATTTCTAGGATATGCAAATTCATTTTTAGAGTTATGCTTATTAATAATAAAAAATTATTAACAGACACTTTGGTATTTGTTAGGACTAGCTAACTACGTATTTTTCAAGGGAGCTAAGTGCTATAGTCAGCCAGTTTCCATAACAGTAGTTCCGTGTACCTCAGAATCACTTGGGAAAGTGACTAAAAGTGCAGATTCATAGACTGTTTCCAAGACATGCTGACTCAGAATCTTCTCTGGAGGGAGGGCTACAATGTTGGCATTTAGAACAAGCTTCCTACATGATTTTGATGCATCAGTGCCTGGCCCTCAATGGCCCACCCTCCGAGAGACGCTGTTTGACAATGTTATTCACGCCTTACAGATGAAGAATTTGAGGCTCAGAGAGGCCAAGCAATTTATCCCAGACCACATGGTGGTCGGTGGCAGAGCAGAACATCAGCACTCGAGCCTGTATGCTGGATCCCATCCTGTGGCCTCCTCCGAAAGATGTTTTAAATTAGGCACTTTAAGGAGCCCTAATAAATAAATAAACCACCATCTGGTAATTGACGTCAGATATTAAGAGCATATAATAGGCTGTAAAATGTGCAGTGACTTAGATCAAAATTATTTGAGAAATATAAATTCAGTTCTACTTTACTGTATTAGAGGTTATTTCAGAGTAAAGGTTGCCTCCATAGAACTAAATAAATACGAAAGTTCCTGCTACTGGCATATTTATTTACCAGATGGTCAAAATGTTACCGACTTGTTTCCCTACACATATATTCTCTACCCTTTCAGCCATATGGTAAAAATGCTAATATGTGATCTGAGTCACATATTTAAACCATGATGACAGAGCTGTAGGATACGTATCCTTTATCACCAGGTTTCTTAACAATAAATGGCTTCGATGTGAAGCATTCGTTAGATTGATGCTTTAAAGTCATAATTAACATTCAAAACCCTTGAACTTGTGTGCTATATTTAGGGTTATTTTTGAAACAGATTACTTTCAGAACACCTGTTAATAAAATATCAGGTATCACAGATTCTGTTTCATAGAAAAAATATGTACACGAGGTGAAAATGATTTGGCTGAAGTTAAAAAAAGGAACAGAACTAGACATGGAAAGAAAGATGGTGCTTTGTTGAAGTTCCTGATTTTCCATCTTGGATAGGGATTCTCTGTCAGCAAGTAATGACTTTAAGGATGCTTACCAGGTGAATCATTAAAATAAGCATAATAATAATAACTAGACCTATAACTTACAGTGATATTTTTGTTTTGACTCAATTTGCTTTCAAATACATTTCAAACATTCTACATCCCCCTAATTATCACCTCCCCGCCCCCAACACTCTGAACCTGTTTAATTTCTCCTCTTTTAAATAAAACACAAAACTATATACTACTGGATATTCAAAGAAAAATGTTAAAAATACAGGGAGGAGTGAGAACTGTGAAATACCAAACTGCAAATGTCAGTCTCCCTGCTGTTTTACTTTTAAAACTAGGGCATTTTCACTTAATCACTTCCTCAGGATACCCAACAACCACCGCAGCCAATATTAAAGAGCACTGCTCGTGGAGCTCTGAGCTTTGGTTTGAGCTTTCTTAAAAATTTATAATCCTTGACAAAATGTTAAAATGATTCTAGTGGGGGAAAGGCCAGGTAAACCGTTTGTGGCAGTTCAGAAGGCAGCTTATGGATAGCTTGTCCCCTTAAAATGCTGACTTGGGGGATATATGGGGCCACATATATCCCAGGAGTGTGACCCTCTATGTTTGTAAGAGGAACTGTGCTTTGGGTCCTTTCCACTTGGCTTCGGTTCCAATAAGCTGCTACCGAGCCATTTTCTATCCCTGATACTGTATCACTGCCCTGATTACATTACTCCACACCCTGCCTTTCTCCACTTGGTGTGTTTTTATTCAGTCACCAAAACAGATGCACTTTATTAGAAGAGGAAGGACTGACAGGGGCAGGTGCTGAGCACGAGTGTTCCTTCGCTATGTGCCAGCAGTGCTGCATGAACGCTGAACATGATTCATCAGCCAGCTGCTAAAGGCTTGCAGGCCTTAAGTCATGTTTTTGGGTAAATAAACGCTGGAATGCTAAAGTGGCACAATGGATACATTAGGCAACACAATCTATCTTCCCTACCAAAGCAGTTAGCACACGGAGATGCAAATGATGGAGACAAACTTGAATGCAAATGAACACAGTAATTCCAAGCGCACGCCCCCCCCTTTCTTTTTAAAATTTGAGACCCTGAGTAGTTATATAAAGGAAGGTTTGAAATGTGATATAAACTTGGTGGCAAACTAATGAAGATTAGCTCGGAAATTACATTGATCTGTTCAGAACTTGTACATTTATCATCTCATTGCATCACGCTGACTGTCACGAGGGAGGCAGGATCTAAATCATCATGCCAGCTTACAAATGAGGAAAGCAGGGCACAAGATTGGTAAAGTCGCTTGCTTCAGGTGAAAGAGGCAGTAAGTCACCACAGCGGGTGGAAGCGCAAGTCCCCCTCCGCTCAGCTTCATGCCTCTCCAGCAGCCACTGCCACCTTTCAAGGACATCGACCTGATATATTAATGTGTTGGGAGACCTAAGTGGGATATTCTGCCAGTACTGTTTTGCCAGGAAAATAATAATCCCAGCAGTGCATATTTAAGACCTGCTATATCCGCTTGTACTGCTCAATCCATAATGCTTAGACTACTACAAGGGACAAAGGCATAGAAAGCCACTCATGGAATGATTTGCTTTGTTACTATTCAACATCAACTAATTTGCTCTCCTAGATTCTGAAATCCTTAAGGGACAAAGAGAAATATTTTCGTAGTTCTAACCCCTGGCACTCAGTGACTGTTAATTGAATGCATCGGGGTAGAGCAGTGATTTTTAACCTTTTTCATCTCATGGCATACATAAAATAATTGCTAAAATTCCGCAGCACACCAAAAAATATATATTTTGCCAATATGACAAAAAAATAGGTATAATTTTAATTCATTCACACCGGATGGCTATTGTTGTGTTGGGCATTGTCATTTCTTAATTTGACAATCTAAGGGAAAAGAGGTCAGTGCCCCTGACTGAATAGTCAAGTATTGCATGTTTTAAAAATTCCTGGGCCCACACTTGATTGAAAATCATTGGTGAAGAGATGCGAACACTCTGCCTTCTGGATTCCAAGTCTCCATCCAATTTAATGGATGGTCTAGCTTCTGTCACCCAGGGGAACGGACGTGGGAAAGATCCCAACATCCAAGATAGTTCTGTACAGAGACATTATGGAATGGGGACATCACTTATGTAAAATGTCTGGTACCACTCCAAATTCAGGGGGGGTCCTTTTGTCTTCTTACAACCTTGAGCTCCTTAAACAAAGCAATTGAGTTACTGATTTGATTAAAAACAACTTTGGCCCTGGCTGGTGTGGTTCAGTTGTTTGGGCATTGCCCCCTGCACCGAAAGGTTGCGGTTTGATTCCCAGTCAGGGCACATCGATGTTTCTTTTTCTCCCTCTCCCTTCCTCTCTCTCTCAAATCTATATATATATTTGAAGATTTTTAAAAAATGACCCTTCCCTGGCTCCACCCCAGAACTACTGAGCCAGGAAGATGAATCCCTAAGAAGCTCCCAGTTTATCCCTACGCACACTCATGTTTGAGAGGCATTGTTTTATGTTGTTCTTGAATGGCCCATAATTATCGCTGCTCGTCTGCAGGGCCTCAGCTTTGTCCGTTCCTGGTTGACCACTAGGCTGTCTTTCTCTGCTGATTACTCGGTGCATTGCTCTTTGATCCCTACTTGTCCTTCTGTGGCTGTAGTACCGGTGTTAGCATACCATTCTGTTATGTAGTGGGTCCATTTCGCATTACTACTTAACAGAATGGATCTAGTCTTAGCTGTATCCCTAAATGACTGTGTGATTTTTTTACTATTTCTAGATGTGTTTCCTCAGTGGTAAGATGAAAAAGTTGGACAAAATAATAAGAGGTCCTTTTAGTTCTAAAATAACATGACTCTATGTGGAATATAAGATTGATTACTCCAAATGTGGGTCAAAATATAGAGTGGAGGGGCAAAACGGAATTAAGGCCGCAGGTCTTAACAGCAGGTTTATGTTTGGGGCCCAAATCTAGAGGTGTTTTAATGAATTACTTAAGGCCTGTGTTGGGGGCACAGACACTGGCATTTCCCCTCATAAATTTATCAGCGATTTTGATGTGCAACCAAAAGAACTACTGAACTAAAGACAGAAAAGGGGGTCAGGGTCAGGAGACATCAGAACATTCTGTAGGCTCTGAGTTTTGTTTGTTTATTTTTAGAGAGAGAGGAAGGGAGAGAAAGGGGGAGAGAGAAACATCAATGTGAGAGAAACACTTGGTTGCCTAATATATGTACCTCGACAAGGGAAGGAACCTGCAACCTAGGTATGTGCCCTGATGGGGAATCGACCCACAGCCTTTTGGTGTATAGGATGATGCTTCAACCAACTGACCCATCCAGCCAGAGAGAGACCCTGAGTTTTTATGGCCTTTATTTCCTGTTTATAGGCTTCCACCATATATTATATTACATTATATTGATGGATATAATAAACTAGTATAATGTACTAGGGGCCCAGTGCACGAATTTGTACACCTTGAAAGGAACTGTGGGCCACAAGGCTATCGTGGGCACAGGGTTGGGTCTCGGCCCATCCTTCATGCCCCCGCCCGGCCCCTCCCGCTGCGGTCCCCCCAGTCTCCTGCCGGCAGCCCCACTCCCACCACTGTGGCTCCCATGCGCTGATGGCACCGGCCCTGCTCACACCCGCTGACAGCGTGGAGCGATTGGGGCCGGCGCCAGCAGCGGGTGCAAGCAGTGGCTCTGGCGCCGGCTGCGGGTGCAAGCAGAGCTGTTGCCTACAGTGGGTGGGAGCAGCTGCTGGCCCTGATCTCCCCTTAGGAGCAGGGGGAGGTGGAGAAGCCCTGAGGGGCAGTCGGGGCTGGCAGCCACTGTTTGCACCCGCTAATAGCGCCGAGTGATCAGGGCCGGCACTGGGAGCTGGCAGTGGGTGTGAGCATTTGGTGAGACCGTGGCATGTGGGAGCAAAGAATTTTCAGTAACCACCAGAGGCTTGCCCTGATGACAACCTTGGTCTGGCACCCCTGCTCACTTGCTCCACCATCCTGTCACAGCTGATGCCTGCCATGTTCTGCACTCTGCCACCTGATGCCGATGTCTGCCATGTCCTGTGTGCACCCCTTGGTGGTCAGCGCATGTCATAGCGACCGGTTGTTCCGCCGTTCAGTCTATTTGCATATTAGGGTTTTATATATATACTAGAGGCCCAATGCACGAAATTCATGCAAGGGGCTCAACCCTTGCAGTTGCGGTGGCTTGCCTCAGCCCTCACAGCCCCAGCTTCGTCCGACCTCCAGAAGGTCGTTCCGCTGTCCGGTCTAACTAGCCTATTATGCTAGTTATACATTATACATATATGTGTATATATGTATATATATACACACATATATATGTTATATTTACATTATATTATATATATTTAAATAATATATGTCATAATATGTTTATTCTCTCATATTTAAATTTAAAAAGAAATTAATATAGTATGTGTATTTTTAAGATATAAGCTTTATCGATTGGCATGTGTGCGGATAAGTAGGTTTACAGTTGTGAGTACATGAAACACAGAGTCTATTCTTGTATTATTATTTATTAGTTATTGTATTATATTCCATATGACCAACTTAAATCTATTCCCCTGTAAATACTTGGAATTCCCCTCGTCTAAAACAGAGTAAGTCTTCAATAAATGTTCACTGACTGATAAGGCTAACATTGCTCAGGTAGAAAAGTAGTGTTTGGGATAGTTTTGAAACAAGCAGGTAATAAGTCAGGAAGCCCAAATGAGAGATGCCCAATACCTGAATCAATGGATCAGGTGTTAGACTAAAAATAAATAAAAGTATTTATTAGACTATGAGGAGGAAGTCAAAAGAAGTATCTCTACTGACACAGAGGAACAGAGAAGGGTTGGAGAGTTTTGGGAATGGTAGGAGATCCCAAAGTTCAGAAAGAAATCAGAAGAAAGGGGGACTCAGCTCTAGCTATGTTTAATCTGATGCTCTTGGTCTTGAATTCACAACAAAAAATAATAAGCTGGAAGGACACATATTTAATAGTTACTATTACACAGGACAACAATGACTAAAGACTGGAGTTGGCAAGATTATATAGAAAGTGTATACAGAGAAAACGGAGAGTCAAAGTTAAACGCCCATGATCACGGCCTTTGATAAAACTCTAGAGTTGTGCTGTCCAACACGGTAGCCATTAGCCTCATGTGGCTGTTAAGAACCTGCAATGTGGCTTGTCTGAACTGAGATGTGTTGTACACAATGACTTTTGAAGACTTAATACAAAGATAAAGAATATGTCATTAATAATTTTTATATTGATTACATGTTGAAATGATGTTTTGGGAAATATTGGGTTAAAGAAAATATTAAAGTTAATTTTCCCCATTACTTCTTATTATTAATGTTCCTACTAGAAAATATAAAATTGCATATATGGCTCGCATTATATTTCTCTTGGACAGTGCTGGTCTAGAATCTTTCAAGTAACAGAGAGAGGAAATGAAGACTTGGCATGATGCTGTGCAGACAGTGCATATGCATAATGTATAAGTGTATAAATATGGAAGAATTATCTAAGATTAAGAACAGAGTTGATACGAATGTAAATGATATTGGCTACAATATTCATTTGTTACAGTCAGTAGATGTTATCCAAGGCATAGATGTCACCATCTGTGTCTGCCTACATAGATGGCCAACCCTACTATAGCTCTTGGCCTTTATCCTACTTGATTTATTTATTTTTTTAATCCTCACCCGAGGATATTTTTCCATTGATTTTTAGATAGAGTGGAAGAGAGAGGGAAAGACAGAGAGAAACATCGATGAGGGCGAAACACATCCATTGACTGCCTCCTGCACATGCACTGACCAGGGACCGGGCTGGGGAGGTATATGTCCTTGGCTGGAATTGAACCCAAGACCCTTCAGTCCGCTGGCCAACACTCTATCCACTGAGCCAAACCGGCTAGGGTGCTTTATATTACTTTATAAACTTTTTGCCTTAGAATTCCATTTTCCCAAGCAATTATATGACATGGTTTCACTTCCTCATTTCACTTTTTGATGATACCTTTTGGAAATCCTAGACAGACAATTTTGTACTGGAGATTGGATTGTGGCCTTCTGGATTCCATAGGGTCACCAGCCTTTGTTTTCACATAATGTATGACTCTCTTCATGCACAGTAGGCTCCTAGGTGGACTGTGCCTTTGACCTTCATAGAGAGCTTGGCTTCTCTTGAGACTTGAGGACATTAGAGAACTTGCCTATAGGCTGTGCTGGACGTCTCTTATTCTCACATCTCAACCAAAGTCACATTTGATTATCTCCAGCCAGGTTCGATTTTTCACTTTACCACATACTGTGGTAAGCAGAATTCTAAGATGGTCCACAAGATTCCTGCCCCACTGGTGCCCAGGCCCTGTAATCCCCTCCCCTTGAGTGTGGGCTGAACCTATGAGTGGGATGGGACAGATGCTCCCTTGATTAGGTGACATTATATGGCAAATGGTGCTGGAATAGTTACTCTGGTGATTATGTTAAGTTACATAAGACTCCACTGTAGGACTGGAGAGGAACTGGAAATTAGAGAGACATATTCCTATTCACCTGGAAGAAAGCAAACACCATGTTGTGAACTGCCTATAGGGGCCACAAGGCAAGGAATTGCAATGGTCTCTGTGAGCTCAAAGAAGTCCTCAAACCAACACTTACCAAGATATTGGGGACCCTCAGTCCTACAACCACAGGAACCGAATTCTGCCAACCACCTCAAAGCTTGGAAGAAGACCCTGAACTGCAAATGAGTGTAGCAGTGTGGCTGACACCTGGATTGCAGGCTTGTGAGGCCCTGAGCAGAGGATCCACGTCAGCCGTGCCTGGACACCTGACCCACAAAAACGATGAGATAATAAATTTGTGGGTGTTTTTTTTCACGAGCAGAATTTTTTTATTAAGAAGATGCTCAGGTCAGAATGCAAACATGCTCCAGACATCATTCTCACAGTTGAAGATAAAGTGCACATCACCTACTGCCCTTTAAAAGAGAGGGTTTATTGGCTTCTAAAACTGTGTTTTTCCTTTTTCAATGGAGGTTTTAAGGCCAAGGAAATTTGTGTTTTAATTGACTAAGTTTGTGTCAATTTGTTTACAAAGCAATGGGAAATGAATACACACATAATGATGAGTACTCACTATACATGAGGCTTATTTATCTAAAAATCTACATTTTATGATGGATGTGGGATACAGATCTATGAAACAAAAGACACTCAATGCTTGCTAGATTTATGTCAGGAAAATTAGGTGCAAATTGTTCTTCACTGGTATCTGGAAAACAAGACCGATGAGAGGCCCTGAGAATTACAATTAAATTGACTGTAGTTCCCAGCACCACTTTTTAGGTTTTCCTTTCATGGAGTCAGGTGGCCCCAACACTGCTAAGCATTTATACACATAGGCAACTTCCAGAATAGTTATGTCATTCATAACTAAGTTTGCAGTGATTTGTTACAAAGTTTGTTTGTTTTTTTTACCACAAACTTAGTGACGTAAAACAACACAAATTTATTATCTCCAAAATTCCTGGAATACCATATTTCCTTGGTGGGCATTCAGCTTAGTCAGTTCTTTGTAAAATTGAACCATTATGTATTGGGCAAATACTTGACATTTCAGACACACCCAGAGACTCACACACAAAAGACAGTCCACAGAAACTCAAAACAAATAGCTCTATAATTGTTGAATTGTGTGACTCCACCAAATTCAGTTGAGTTGAGCAAAGGGAAATGCAATATCTAGCTGCCATGTTTTTAATCCTCATATACCACTATTACTATGACTACAACCATGGCTACTACTACCAGCATCTAACATTTAGTAAGCGCTTACTTACTATGTGCCAGACATGTTTCTATGTGCCAGACATGTTTCTAAGAATCTTAAAATATTACAAGTTTTTGAACTAGGTAGTTTCATTGCGCCAATTTTATAGATGATAAAAACTGAGGTATAGGGATGTTAGTCGGTTGCCTAAGGACACACAAATGATAGAGCCCAGATGCACTGCCAGGCAGACAGATGCAAGCACCTATTCTCTTAACCACCACAACGTACTGCTTCATGTACAGTTTGAATCTAAATATGGATGTACTAGGTAGGACACGTCAAAGGCATTCTTGTTTTCTCTCCCTTCAGTTCTAGATTCAATGAATTTAAAGGTCCTCTTACAAAATTACAATTTTCGAGCAACACGGGGATGAAAGGGTGGGTCCTATGTTGAATCACCGATGCTCAGTAATTCTTGATTTGAAGAAACAGCAAGAAACCTCTCCTTGTCAAGCTTGTCATTTGATTGCTGAAGGTAAACAATCCACATGCTCACCTCAAGCTCTCCTGACCCTCCATATCCTGGAAATGGCTACAGGGACAAGCAGGAAGGGACTTACTTTGGATAAGCTGCTGTTATGTCATGCAGTAAGTGCACCAGAAGTTCCGGATGAAAGATACCAAGAGAAGTGGATTCATGTACACATTAAACAGTTTTTTTGTCTTTTAATTCTCACCCAAAGATATGTGTGGGGGTTTTTAAAAATTGATTTTAAAGAGTGGAAGGGGGGAGAGAGAAACATTTGCCACCCGTATGCGACTTCACAGGGTATCGAATATGAAACCTAGGTATGTGCCCTGACTGGGAATCAAACCCACAACCTGTATGGGTCAACACTCCAACCAACTGAGCCACCGGGCCAGGGCGAAACAGTCTTTTCTTGATATGAGTCAAAGGGAGACCCCTTCATTGCCTTCTCCTCAAAGTGACCTATATTCAGCAAATGAACTCACTTTTTCTGTGTTCATTATAGTTAAGGTTCTCATGTACTTTCCTGGCAAACACACCTGGAAAGTTTGTGTGCTACTTGTGTATAATCTCTTCTAGTTTTTTTCTGGCTAAATAACTGGGTGGCCCACACACCAGGGTCAGCGATGTTGGAAACCACCAAACCAGCCACTACTAATGCTAAAAAGAGCACTTCTGCAAGGTGTGGCGATTTCTCTCCAGGAAATCGTATAGAGATAGGCTGTTCTGGGAGAAAGGTTGCTCACTGTTTGGTGCTCAATCCACATGCTCCTCAATCTTTTCATTTCTTCTATTTCTTTCAGCCTTGTTTTTATTGACTTCACAGAACCTAAAGTTATTCCAGCTACAGATATTTCTTATATTTTTTGCGGCGTTGCCTATCATGACCCACAATGTGGATTATTCCCTTATGTCTGCTGTCCAGAAAATAATGCCACATATTCTCATGATTCTTTTAAAATTCTTTTAAAATGTTTGATTATCTCAAGCTTCTCTTCAGTATTGAAGCTTTCCTTTGTCGTGCACTATTTGGCATTTTTTTAATCAAAATGCTGAATGGCTGTGTGTGTGTGTGTGTGTGTGTGTGTGTGTGTTTTAATTGATTTTAAAGAGGAGTAAGGAGGGAGAGAAGAGAAACGTCGATGTGAGAGAGATACATGGATCGGTTGCCTCTCTCGACCTTCCAGTGCACCAGTGGACACTCCAACCAGCTGAGCCACACCGGCTGGGCAATTACTGTGTTTTTATATAGAAAAGTTCACAAGTGCAAAAGAACAGCAAAACACCATCTTTCAGGATAACACAGGATGAACCAAGGTAGCTGCTAGACATCTGAAGTGTGTGCATGTTTGCTTATTGTGTATTCCTACATGGTTCAGGGCAGCTGGTTACAGTTTAATGTGGGTACCTGGTATTTCTGCTGAGTAAATCATGCATAATCAAGTGCAAAATTCACGTTATGCTCAAATTGTTCTAGAACATTTTATTGCATTAGAATGATAAGTGACTATATCATTAACTTCCAAATGTCTAGGAAAATGTTAGTACTATATGTAATAATTCAATAATAAATCCCTGCCCTCATGGGGCTTGCATTTTAGTGAAATTCGAATGGTGACACTAAGCCCAGTTTCAAATTATGAGGTCTGTTTTAAATAGCTAAAAATATTTCTTAGGTACGAATAAACATCAGCTACTTAAAACTCATTTAAAGTCAGTTGTTGCATAGTAAGTTTTCAAATAAATGCTATATATTTTTTGAAAATATATTTTTGTTGATTTCAGAGAGAGGAAGGAGAGGGAGAGAGATATAGAAACATCAATGATGAGAGAGAATCATTGATCGGCTGTCTCCTGCATGCCCCACAATGGAAATTGAGCCCGTAACCTGGGCATGTGCCCTGACAGGGAATCGAACCGTGACCTCCTGGTTCATAGGTTGGCACTCAACCACTGAGCACACTGGCCGGGCTAAATGCTATATTTTTAAATACAGGTTAAAGTCTTAAAAATCAAAATACAAATAAGCTTGTTATTTAGAACTTCTATCAAAGAACAAAAACAAAGAAACCAAAAACATCTTATGAGTCTCTGGGGTAGTACATTACATATTAATATGTCCGTATCCTTCTATTTGTATAAGTGCAAAGAAAGACAAACAGAATGATCTTCACTTAATGTTAAGGATGGCTACTTTTGGATGCTGGGATACTATTACTTTGTGTACATATCTATATTATTTGCATTCTTTATAATTTTACAAAACAATAAAATGATTTTATATTAACTTGAAAAATTTAAAATACAAGAATTTCAAAGAATATAATAAAAATTCATGAGCCCAACAACCAGAATTCACAACACATCAATGTTGTCATGCTTTGGGGTCTTTTTTATAATAAAAAAATTCCTGCCCAACTGGTTTGGCTCAGTGGATTGAGCATTGTCCCATGCATCAAAAGGTTACCGGTTCGATTCCTGTCAGGGCACATGTCCGGGTTTCAGGCTCAATCCCTACTCTGGGGCATGCAGGAGACAGCCAATCGATGTTTCTCTCTCATCGGTGTTTCTGTCACTCCCTTCCTCTCTAAAAAATCAATAAAACATATATATATATATATATATATATATATATATATATATGATTATATAGACATTTAAAATTCCACACAAAAAATTGAAGATCACCATGGATTGTTCTCTAATTCCATTCCCCATCCAAAGCTCCCTCTATATAATTGTGTTTATCCTTCCAGTCTAGAATAATTTTAAAAATTGCAATTTAAAATGAAATGCAATATTAGAAATGTATTTTATAATGTGGGTGTGTTTTTTTCAGATTCACACTTAATTTTTTTTTCTGATGAAAGATTTTAAACATATACAAAAACAGAAAGTACTATATAGTAAACCCCCGCATACCCATTACCCAGATTCAATTATCAAGACTTTGCCACACAGAGTTTTTTGAAATTAAAAGTAAACTCTGTAACCTGTTCATCCTGCAGTCTGTTCAGTCAATAAACAAATGCCTACTAAGGAAGACAGGGTCACTAAGATTAGCCTGTGCTCTTCCCACGTGCCAGGCACGAGGCCTTCCACACACTCACCTCTTTAGGAGTCACAACAACTCTGCAGCCTAATGAGTATCTCCATTGTTCAGAGTGCAAAACGAGGCTTGGAGAGATGAAGATTCTCCATAGGTTCAGCCAGTTGCTTGTCTTTCTAGAGCTTAAATCTGCCGCCTCACCTCCTTCAGTTTCAGAGTGTGTGAGAGCCACTAGGGGCTATTACTCTGAGGTCTCACTCTGGGTCTCTGAGAATTACTCCACGAATTCTCTGGGTTTGAGGAGGATCCAACATTACTACAGGGACTTTAAGTCAGCAACTTTTGGTTATTTATTTAATTTGGAAAATACTTGTAACTTTCACTTTAAAACATTTTCTTTAGATAAAAGAAACATTTCTCCCGCTCCTTTAAAATATCTATTTAATGATTCAATATACTTTTGTAAATTCTTATTTACTCTCTATAAATCATAATCGCAGCTGACCAACAACCATATTTACAAAAAAAAAATACAAAAAAACCCCCACAAAAAATGATTTTAGTTACAACTTTCAGGCTTGCAAATCTATCTTGGATATTTTTCAAAGCAGTTTAGAAACTTCTTGACGGCTGTGTTGCTTACGTGTGATGCTCATGTACTACAGCAAATGCTTCATAACCATCCTTGATCTTTCCTGCAGGCTATTACCAAATAG
Source organism: Myotis lucifugus (assembly GCF_000147115.1). Taxonomy (NCBI): domain Eukaryota; kingdom Metazoa; phylum Chordata; class Mammalia; order Chiroptera; family Vespertilionidae; genus Myotis; species Myotis lucifugus. Next base: position 1,012,296 of record NW_005871388.1, read on the forward strand.
GCAGACAGGAATACTTCGGTGTGTCAGCCCTGTGAGTCAGTCTTGTGGTAAAAGCATGGGATTTTGGTTTCCCATGACACATTTTTATTTAATAGCACATAATGTCGCCATTTAGAAGCATAGGATGCACAATGATTCAGCTTTTGAGAGACTGATTAGATGAAAGAAACTCAACTATGTCTCCTAGCATAAAATTTTAGGATGGATAATGCCTCACTCGAGATTTCAGTTAATATTAGTATCCCACATTCTTCAAAAGACAAACACAGTCTCTCAGGGAAGAAAAGAGACTTGAAGTTCATCTGAGATCAGCCAGATCTCATTTTGCAAATGTGGAAAGAGGTCCAACTTTTGTTTATATTTTGTTTTGACATAGTCCTTGTTTGGTTTTCTGTTGCCACAAAGAACAAGGCCAAGTAACTTTACTGTCACACCAGGGATATGAACATGCAACAGTTTCTGATATTAAAAATAACAGAAAAGAAGATAGCCACTGAACCTTAGTATGAACAGAGAGCAATAATTTTTAAGGGTGCCATAAAACTCTGCAGTGTGCAAGTTTGCAAATTCAAAATACCTAACTACAAGAGTTACAGTAAAAAGTCGGGAAGGAAGCTCGTCACGTTCTACAAGTTCAGTACATCAAATTAAATTATGTCCAAAAGCAGGCTTCTAATTCTACTTTTCCATGTATTAATTACATATGGAAATTTTTCAATTTTTGCAAATGTTTTCTGGCTAAAACTTTTTTGTGTGTGCCATAGCCCAATTACTGCATTTTGATTCTGTGCCTTTCGTCTTTTTCTAAAATACAAACTCTCATTATGTATTATACCTCTGTAACTGACCTTGGTATGAGGTAATTTAGTGGTTTTCAGATTTCTTTTCTCTTTCCTTCCTTCGCTTATTTATTTTGGCAGGGCGATCCCCAAACAGAGAAAACAGGTCAGGGTGACCTTTGATGAGGCAGCCTTCTCTTGCCCCAAACCAGGGTCCCCAACCCTAGCCAAGCCCCTTACAGACAAGGGACAGGCAACTCCCAGTCACGCTGCACGACTTCCCCAAGGTGAAGTTTAAGACTGCCAGGTCCTCCTGGACTGGCTTTTCTCCCTTGAAAAGCCGGTCTTTTTCTCTGCTCTCCATAGGTGCCTGGGGCGAGAGTCAAACCAACAGATCTGAGGGGACGATTGGCCTCGAAGGACGGCTCCCCGGGGGCCGGCGCGCGAGGAGCCCGCGGCAGCGGACCCTCCGCGGCGAGTGCGCGCCCGCACCCCCGGCTCGCAGTGGCCTGAGTCTGAGCGGGGCGGGGCGCCCAGCCCTTGCGAAACAGCGGAGAAACAGGGCGCGGCGAAACGCGGGCTCTCGGGGGGGCCGGGGGGCTCCGCAGCCCCCTCCCCGGGGGGGGCGCGGGGCCGGGG
>NW_005871388.1:1014086-1093890 GCF_000147115.1 Myotis lucifugus
CCGGGCCTCCAGGGAGCAGGCACTGTGGCCCACGCCTTACAGGACTCCTCTAAGCCTAGAGGCCGCTGCGGACAAAGTTTGCAAAGACAGGGTTTCGGAAGTGAACACTGGTCACGGTTATAACATAAACCTGATATTTGCTATTACAACAGGCAGAGAGCGATGGAGATGACTACTGAAATGAAAAGCTACCGTGAATCCGCTCTCTCACTCTCCACTCTTACCTCCTCCCCCCCCCCCCCCCAAAAAAAGCATAAACTAAAAGAGAAATATGGCCCGAAGCGAATGGGAATATTGGATGTATATGATAGAGAAAGGTTGATATCTTGATTCAAATAAATAAGCATCTCAAATCAAGCAATGGGGTAAAGATCATAGACAATCATAGAAAAACCAATATTAAAGTGCAAATGATCAAATCAAAGTTCAAATCAGGAATAAGTCAAATGCATGCAATTTAAGGCAAACATCAAATGCATTTTTTCATCCTATGAACTTAGTGAAGTTTTGTTTTGTTTTGGGGATGAAACCATGTCATGGTTGATGAGGGATCAGTGAAACACACAACTTCCTCAATAATTTCCATCTCCTCCCTTCTCTCAATATCCTTGCTTTCACTTTATATAAACACTAGAGGCCCGATACATGAATATTCATGCAAGAATGGGCCTTTCTTTCCCTGGCTGCCAGCACCACCGCACTGCCTTTGCTGCAGCTGGAGCCACCTTTCCGCCTTCCCACACTGCCCAGAGATCCGGGAGTGGCTGGGCTGTGCGGAAGGCCTGAGTTGTTCTCCCCCACCCCTGGCCACTGGGTGCCTGAGTATGTAAATTAACCCGCCATCTTTGTTGGGTTAATTTGCATACTCACTCCTGATTGGCTGGTGGGTGTCATGAAGGTACAATCAATTTGCATCTTTCTCTTTTATTAATGTAGATTGGTGACAGCAATGCTGGGAACAAACATTTATTGAATATTCAATGTCTCTTTTGGTTCCCAGAATAACTGCAAAAGTAATGAATACAAATGGTGAAATTAACCCCCTTTAATTAATGCTGGGACTGAGAACAAAAAACCATATTCCTACATTCCATATGTGGCAAGAAACTACTTGACTCCCAGGCCTTTGCTCTTACTCTTCATTCCAGGGATTTACTCAGAAATGTTGAAAATACAGTTTAAAGTGGATCTAATCCATGGTGTGTGTGTGTGTGTATTTAAAACTTTGAAGTGAGAAGGCACGAGCATTGACATTAGGTATATTCTGAGTTTAAATTTTACTTATTTAGTGTTTCACATTACAATTTTAAAGAATAATATTCATTGTTATTTTTAATTTAAAAATTCAGAAGCAACAAAGATAGGCTTGTGTGACAGACAGACTCCAAGGTGACCCATGATTCCTACCGCTTCCTGGTGTTCACACCTTTGTAGGATCCCCTCCCCTTGAGTGCAGTTGGTACCTGTGACTTGCTTGTAAACAATAAATATAGCACAGGTGATGGATGGCAATTCTGTGACAGCAATACATTGCAAAAGACTCTGTCTTGCTAGCAGACTCTAGAGATGTCCTTTCTGGCCTGATGAAGCAGGTGGCCATGTTGGGGAAGTCCACCTGGCAAGGAACTGTAGGTGGCCTCTAGGAGCTGAAAGCAGCCTCTGTCCAACAGCCAGCAAGAAGCCAAGGTCCTCTGCCCTGCAAACACAAGGAGATGAATTCTGTCAACCATCTAAGTGAACTTGGGAATGGATTCTTCCCCAGTCAAGCCTCCAGATGAGAATGCAGACCAGAGGACACCTTATTTGGTTTGTGAAATGCTAAGCAGAGGAACCAGTTAAGCTGTGCCTGGACTCCTGACCGACTAAAATTGTGAGATAATAAATGTGTGTTATTTTAAGCCATTAAGTTGGTGGTAACTAATACAGTGTGTGTGTGCTGTTTAGATAGTCAACATATTAGTGCACACAGTGTAGTTCCTTCTTTGGTAAATTTTGTGTTAAATGCACCTGTTGCATTCTGATTTTTTTCTTCCTTATTTCCTCACATACATGTCCCTGCCTTGATCTTCCTTGCAGAGTCTCCATGAGACAGAAACCTAATGAAATGGTGCCCCACAGATCAGCCACAGTCTAGGGCTCCCTGGGACTTCCAGCTGCATTTCTGCTCCAAAGATTATGAGTCTGAGATCATCACCTTCATCCCTTCAGGTCTTTTGGGATATTCTCTTAACTAACTCTGGAAAACACAGTCAACTCAGCTTGCACAATTCAAGTTGCAACTGCAATGTGAGGAACACTTATGGTGAAGACTAGGAGCAGGTTAAGTACTAAACTAAGTCCCATCTAACCCACTTATCTTGGGGAAGCTTTCATGTGAGGCTTCTAGAGTCTTCCTTTCTCTTTCCCCGTGACATCAACTTGCTCCTCTAGCCTCAACCTTTGAGGTTTAGGTCCTTGCTTGCTAATTGCTCCTACTTCCAGATACAAATACAGCTCGGATTGCTCATCACCCCGCCCTCTTCCTTCCTCTTTTCTTCCCTCCTTTCTCTCAACTTTCTTTTCCTTTCCTTCCTTCTTCTGTCCTTTCATTTTTTAGTTCCTGTGTAATCTCCAAAATTCTCTTTCTCTATATCCCTTTTTTATTTTTATCATAATATTTTTTTATCTTTTTGACTTTAAATGATTTTTAAAATTTTCAATTATAATTGACATACAATATTATATTAGTTTCAGGTGTACAATCCAGTGATTAGGCATTATATAACTTACTAAGTGATCACCCTGATAAATGCAGTACCCATCAGACATCATGCATAATTATTACAACATTGTTGACTATATTCCCTATGCTGTATTTTACACCCTCATGACTATTTTGTAACTACCAATTTGTACTTCTTAATCCCTTCGCCTTTTTCACCCATTCTCCAACCCCTCCCTATTTGGCACCCATCAAATATTCTCTGTATCTGTGAGTCTTTTTCTGTTCTGCTTGTTCACTTATTTTGTTTTTTAGATTCCACAAATAAATGAAATCATATGGCATTTGTCTTCCTCTGTTTGAACTATTTCATTCAGCATAATATTCTCTAGGTCCATCCATATTATTGTAGATGTCAAGATTTCGTTCTTTTTTATGGCTGGGTCATATTTTATTGTAGATATGCACCACTTCTTTATCCATTCATCTATTGATGTACACTTAAGCTGCATCCATATCTTGGTTACTGTAAATAATGCTGCAATGAACATATGAATGTACATGTCTTCTCAATTTAGTTTTGAGTTCCTTTGGATAAATACCCAGAAGTGGAATTTCTGGATCCTTCTTTGTCTCTTGTTATATAACCTTTGTTTTAAATCTATTTTATCTGGAATAAGTATTGCTACCCTAGCTTTTGTTTTTTTGTTTGTTTCCATTTTCATGATATATCTTTTTCTTCCATTTTCTTTCTGTGTATGTCTTTCAAGCTAAAGTTAGTCTCTTAAAGACAACATATATAAGGGTCTTGTTTTGTTATCTATTCAGCCTCCCTATGTCTTTTGATTGGAATATTTAATCCATTTGCATTTAAAGTAATTGTTGTTGTTTTTTACACTTTTCCAACAAGTATTTATTATTAGTTAAGCCATGATTCAGGATCCTAGGGTGGGATGTACCCAGGTCCCCCTTCACCTCCCTGGGAGAAGGATGGAGGACAGAGGACAGGTGGGGTGCAGCCAGTTCAGATCTTCCTAGGAAATGTGCCTTCTGCCCTGTGCTCATCCCAGACTGACACCCAGAATATGGGGCAAAGGATTTGTACACATGCCGATACCATTCCCACATGGAGACATCACCCCCTCTAGCAAAGTTGCCTTCTCACAGCAATGGAAGTCCAGATAGTTCTGCCAACAGTTCCTGGTCTGGTTCTGGTTGGGGAAGCGGCTGCTGAAGGAGCTGTCTAGTAGCTCTTGATTTTGGTCTTGATGTTGTCTGCCATGTTACTGACTCCTAAAGATTCCCCTGAAGCTGCTTGCAGCTCATTGTCTTAAAGTAATTGTTGATAGATACAAATTTATTGCCAATTTATTATTCATATATTTTATCTTTTTTTTTTTTCTTAAAGAAGACCCTTTAATACTGGTTTGGTGGTGATGAACTCCTTACTTTTTTCTTGTCTGGAAAGCTCTTGATCTGTCATTCAATTCTAAACAATAGCTTTGGTGGGTAGAGTAATATTGGTTGTAGGTCCTTGCTTTTCATCATTTTGAATATTTCTTGCCAATCCTTTCCGTTGAGAAATCAGCTGACAGCCTTATGGGAGCTTCCTAGTAGGTAACTAACTGCTTTTCTCTTGCTGCTTTTAAGATTCTCTTTGTCTTAAAAAATTTTTATTTTGATTTTTTTCAATTACAGTTTACATTCAGTATTATTTTGTGTTAGTTTCAGTTGTACAGCATAGTGGTTAGACAACCATATACTTTACAGAGTGTTCCTTCTGATATTTCCAATACCAACTGGCACCATATCTAGTTATTTCAATATTATTGACTATATTGCACTTACATCCCTATGGCTATTTTATAACAACTAATCTGTACTTCTTAACCCCTTCACTTTTTTAAGTCAGTCCCCTTGTTCCCCTCACTTCTGGCAACCATCAATCTGTTCTCTGTGGCGATGAGTCTGTTTCTGTTTTGTTTGTTTATATTGTTCTTTAGATTCCACATATAAGTGAAATCATATGGTATCTGTCTTTCTCTGACTGACTTATTTCATTTAGCATAATGCCATCTAGGTCAGCAGTTCTCAACCTGTGGGTCGCAACTCCTTTGGCGGTCGAACGACCCTTTCACAGGGGTCGCCTAACACCATCCTGCATATCAGATATTTACATTACGATCCATAACAGTAGCAACATTACAGTTATGAAGTAGCAATGAAAATAATTTTATGGTTGGGTCACAACATGAGGAACTGTATTTAAAGGGCCAGAAGGTTGAGACCACTGCTCTAGGTCCATCCATGCTGTTGTAAATGGTAAGATTTTGTTCATTTTCATGGCCGACTAATATTCCATTGCGTATATGTACCACAACATTTTTTATCCATTGTTCTATTGATGAGCACTTGGGGTGCTTCCATAGGTTGGCTATTGTAAATAATGCTGCAATGAACATAGGGGTGCATATATACTTTTGAATCAGTGTTTTGGGTTTCTTTGGCTATTTACTCAAAAGTGGAATCACTGGGTCATAGGCAGTTCCATTTTTCATTTTTTGAGGAACTTCCATACTGTTTTCCATAGTGGCTACACCAGTCTGCATTCCCACTGACAGTGTAAGAGGGTTCTCTTTCTCCACTTCCTGGCCAACACTTATCATTTGTTGATTTCTTGATGATAGTCATTCTGACAGGTATTAGGTGATATCTCGTTGTGGTTTTAATTTGCATTTCTCTAATGATTAGTGATGTAGATTATCTTTTCATATGTCTATTGGCTATCTTTATGTCCTCTTTGTAGAATTATCTATTTAGATTCTTTGCCCATTTTTTAAATTGGATTGTTTGTTTTTTGGGTGTTGAGTTGTGTGAGATGAGTTCTTTATAAATTTTGGATACTAATCCCTTGGCAAATATATTCTTCCATTCAATGTATTGTTTTTTCATTTTGTTGATGGTTTGCATTGCTGTGCAAAACCTTTTTAGTTTGATATAATCTGATTTTTAATTTTTTTCTTTGTTTCCCTTGCCTGAGGAGATATATCAGGAAACCTCCTGAGATGCAGTCCAGTAGAGTAAGCCGGCTTGACTAGATCTCCATCAGCACCCAGGAAAAACCTCAGACATTTCTATTGCTGTCTGAAACAGGTTATCAAAATAGAGTTTGGCTAAAGCACAAACTTGAAACGGTTCTGCAACTAGACTAATAATTTTACCATTGGTCTGGTAAGGAAGGGTCATGGGCCAATGTTGACTTTTCAGATTAGCAAAGCACAGAGGGGCCTAATTGATCAGCAGGCTTATCATTCATGTCAATTTTTATTAGTTCTTTTTAGGTTTTAATGCTAACAATATATCTTTTATTTTTTTTTTAATATTCACCCCAGGACATTTTTTCCACTGATTTTTTTAGGGAGAGTGAAGAGAGAGGGAAAGATAGAAAGAAACATTGATGTGAAAGAAACAGATCCATTGGTTGCCTCCTGCATGAGCCCTGACCAGGGCCTGGGCTGGGGAGGAGCCTGCAACCAAGATAAATGCCCTTGACTGGAATCGAACCCAGGACCCTTTGGTCCACAGGCTGATGCTCTATCCACTGAGCTGAACCGACTAGGGTTAACTGTACCTCTGAGGCTATAATTAAGATGATAGAATGACCTCACTGATTTTGATAGCATTAGATTTTTTTTTTAAAGAATAGAGAAAACATTTGACTCCTTAAAAGTGCCAGACTGGATTGGACCTGAAGGAAGAGTCAAATATTTCCTGTCCAGGATTTATTTCATTAGCAAGATGATGCAAATTAAGCTCTCAGAACAGCATTTGGCACATAAGCAATCTCATCATTATTATTATCACTACTAGAGGCCCAGTGCACGAATTCGTGCATGGGGATGTACAAAACCCCAAACCAGAAGCATGGTTTAGCACCAGGGCCCAATGAGGACCGGCTGGCCATGGGGAGGAGCTGTGGGAGGTTGGCTGTGGGAGCGCACTGACCACCAGGGGGCAGCTCCTGCATTGAGCATCTGCCCCCTGGTGGTCAGTGCACATCATAGCAACTGGTCGACTGGTCGTTCAGGTTGTTCTGGTTGTTCTGATCATTTGGTCATAACGGTTGCTTAGGTTTTTATATATATAGAATTATCCATCCCACAGACTGTTATATATCTGAGTTTTATAAGGAAAAAAATAGAAACTGTTTATGTTACTTTGTATACTTTTCTGTTTTTTCCCTTTTTAAATACTATGTTGTATGTATAATCAGCAATAAAGCAACAAAAAAGAGTCCTTAAGAAAGAGCAAGGCCACAAGAAAGGATCCTGACTTTATTGTGGACCAGAAATTTGAGTAAATTGGTTTATTTCACTGGTCTGTTGTACTGAAGCAATGGGCTGCTCTTGTGGCCACAGGTAGGCAGTACCGGTCATTAGGGACATTACCCTGACTATACCTGATTGCTCTCTTCGGAGGATGGGAGGGCACTAAGTGCATACTGGGAAAGAGGGTACATAGAAGGTAGGTGTGGACACTCTCACTGATGTGCTTGGAGCTCTGCATGTGAAACTAATATGTAAAGCCAGCACCTTTGGGGCCACCTGTCCAGCAAAAGTGCCTGCTGCTGCCGGGTTTTAGAGCCATAAAAAAGTTATGCAGAGCAGCCAGGAAGAATCTGCCCTGTGGCTGTGTGGCTTGCCTGCAGCCCTCCTTTTCCCGTGAATGGAGTATCTGGGCCTCATTGCCCCATCATTAAATGAGAGGAAGGCAGTAACTCTGGTCCCCCTTTAGAGAGGCATTCCAGGAATTGGCTGAGTGGTATCTCTAGACTCAGGCAAAATCTCCCTGCCTTTGCTATGTTTATTAGCGATGTCCGGGGTGAATTCCTAGAACTGTAAGGTGGAAAGGACTCTGGGAGGCCCCCACCAAGCCCGTCTTCAAAGAGGGCTGCAACCAAGCCACACAACCGCAGGCTGATTCATCCTAGCTGCCCTGCATGACTTATTGATGGCTCTAAACCCCAGGGCATAAGTAATGTCCTTTCTGTCCCTCTCTAAATCTTTCCACTCTTCAACTCTCTCCTGGGACTTCTTTCAAATGGGTTCTTAGTCTGTTTAGGACTTCCTCCCGCTTCTCTGCACTCCGTTCAAATGCCGGAGCCCTAAACCCAGTGTGTCCTCTAATAGAGGCTGGGCCATCTCAAGAGGAGTAAAGGACAATCTGAATCCTTCATTGCCACGCAGAAGTGATTCTAGGCAGAGGGAACATGTTGGGGTGGTGGTGGGGGGGAGAAATAGGGGCTTCTGTGGCCAAGAGAACTGAGATAAAAATTCTGCTCCATAGTCCACCTGCTGTGACCACCGGTGAGTCATCTGCTTTGCTTTGCCTCTGTCCTTCACAGGGAACAGAAGAAATGAGAATATGTCATAAGGTCACTGTGAGGAATAAATTATATATATATATATATATATATATATATATATATATATATATATATATATAAAGTGCTTAGTCTGTGCTGTACGTGTTTTTCATACAAAACTGGCTTAAATACATGCCAATTACTTCATCTGGTATTCAACGGAAGAAATGTGATCTGTTCCAAAGCTAGAGAAAAAAGTGACGACAGTGGATTTACAGAAAAACAGAACTGTTCTGCACTCTAAGAGATGTTCAAGAGTAAATTTAACCATCTTTGCTTTTTGCCTTAAATGCTGACTCCTTAAATTCAACTTCCTGGGTTAGAGTTTACCTTACAATTTTATATTTCTCAGAAGTTTACAAAGCAGTTCCAATAACCCATTTTTTAAAAAGCTTAATGACTTTGGAACCATTGCCCCAAAGATAAATTATATAACACTTACAGTCTTCAATGAGATATAACTTGACTTAAAAGTATCTCCTTCAATCCCCAGAAATCCCTATGAAATAGGAAGGGGAAAACCCATCTATGAGCAGATGAGCAGTGTTTGAAGTAGTCAGTATATAAGAGATGAAAGGTACATCCCCAGGTCCTTAAGGACAAAGTAAAGAATGTGTTGCAAATGAAACAATGTCCCTCAGACCTAATAACCAATCAATGAAGAAAAAACAAAACCTTAGACTGTTTCCCATATGCCCAAGCAGGTAGAAGCTGCTTGTAATTGGTCAGGCACTGTTCTAAGCAGATTGCGTGTATTGAGGTATTTAGTCCTCCCACAAATGTATGGGCAAGTATTGTTTGCATCCTCACTTTCTACATAATGGAGCTCAGGCACAAAAGAGACGAAATAATTTCCCCAAGATTTGATAGCACAAGTGGCAGAACTGGGTTCAAACTCAGGCAGTGGGTTCCAAGAGCCCACACTTCCTGCCCCTGTACCACATTGCTTCTCTAGTTTTACCCCTAACTTGGGAAGCAGTATAGTCTAGTAGTTAAATGCACATATTTTGGTGTCTAAAAGAGTCATATTTTAACCCTGAGTTCACCACTCAATGGAGAAGCTGGAAAGGACAAGTGGTTGCCCTCCCTTCTCCCTGCTTCCTCCATCTCAAACCCTGGCTGATAAAGAAACTGAGGCCTAAAAAATTAACATACTTAAAATAGAAATCATGTTCTGTACCCAAACACTAAGTTGTTTGCTACCTTCTGAGTCAGCTTGCCGTAATGAAATCACCATGCATTCAGAAAGCTTCCTAGACCTCAGCTGTCTCTGATGTACTAAGTGGTGGGTTTTTTTTTTTTTAAATAATGCCTAAGTATACGTGAACAAAGCAGTGTGAATTATGGAGAAAATAAGTGTATTAACACTTTGAGTTAACACTCTTTCAAATAAGATAAATTCTATTTCCTCCAATTTGACATTCTTCATTATCACCTAAAGCATCATTTTTATATCCATTGAATAGTTAAGCAGCTAGTACAAATAGCTACTTCTTGTGGAGTACTTAAGTGATCTCATTCCATTTTTCAGTGAGGTTGGTAGGTATCTTTACCCCTCTTTGTTGATGATAAGTTAAGGCATACAGAGGCCTCCAGCAAACAGCTTCAGTTCCCACGAAACCTAAAGTGATGGAGGCGTTCAAACGGAACCATTCTGATGCCTACATGAACATATTTTTACCACACTTCTCTACTGCTGCCCAAATTGCAGATAAAGGCAAGGTTATGCTTATAGCTTCTGACCTGCTACACAGCAGCTTTAAAGGTCAGTCTCTAACATCTATCCAATAACTGTTTTGTTACAGAAATTTGCATAGTTGTTGGTGCCCCTATGTCCCCAAATTAATCTCTAATCTGGCAGATTCCAGAATCTGATCTTCACTAAAAATCTTCAAACTGAAAATAAAGAGGCTTATTTATTCTCTCAAAAACTATTATGCAGAAAGGAAGGAAAATCAACCAACACCTTTCTTCAAATGTGGAAGAAAAAGATTAGCTTCGATGAACTCAACCTCTGGCTCTGAGTTATTTCACGGTAGCAAAGACTAAAATTATTGGCTGTGTTAATCACATTTGGATGAAACATCCATTTTTACAGAAATCATCTCCAGATTGTTTTGTTTCTGGCCCGTTAGCACAACTAATTCATCAGCAGAGTGAGCAAGCCTTTCTTGCAACGGAGCCAGGCCTCCTTTGATGAAACAGAGCCTCCACAAGCTGTTCTGCAGAATCTGGGAAGGGGCTGTGTTAGTCTGTTTTATGCATGTTTTACTTTTTAATTCAGTTGGCCACCAACAAGTATGTGATTGTAATAGATGTTTAATGCAACAGAAAACCTAGTTACAGGGCATTAGCTCTGGGTTGTTGTTGATTTATCTTTCAAATATGTTTTTTTTTTTCTAAACTACCTAAATAACACACACACACACACACACACACACACACACACACACCATTTTAGGTCACAGGATTTTCTTCACTGCATGGCCTGTTCATTAACCAAAATGAGTGATTGAGGGAAGAACACACAAATGAACCAACCCATGGTGGGACTGGCAGCCAAAGCAACTGATCTGAGCTTGAGTATTATCTATTTCCCCTGCGTCTAAGAGGCACACGCACAAATGGGTCAGATCTGGTTGCCATGCATGTAGACGGCCATTAGCAATTCTCCAGCAGCCAAAAATAACAAAGGAGACCTAGAGAGAGAAGGTGGTTGGCAAAGGGTGGTAAGAGAGATTGTCCCTTCCTATAATTTTTCAAGAAATATTGATTTCCTATTGAGTAAAAGACAACAGAACTTGTCAACATGTATATGCTCCTGGACTGGTTCCCTGCTGGGGGCTGGCCCTGCCCCAGCACAGTCTGGGACCTCCAGGCTCTTGGCTTGAGCAGGAAAGAATTCAAGAACAAGTCAGGGTGAGAGTGAATGGTAGTCTTATTTTGTTAGAGAAACAAGGAGGCCAGGATGCAGGATCCCTGGTAGCAAGTCTCACAGGGCCGCTGTGAAAGAGGGAAAGTACACATCAGAGTGGACAAGGGTGAACTCCGAGCGAGTTGCCCATGGTTAGTCAGTATGAGGGGTTTTGTGTTTCCAAGAGGGGGCTGTTTCTGAACTTTGTAGTGTCAAATTCTGTCTCTACCTTCTAGTTGGCAGGGGGGTACTTGTTCCTAATATGCTCCATTTCATATTAGGAACAAGAAGAAGGGCTTCTACTTGTGGTGTCAGTTTTCATTATAACGATGCTATAATGAGCTTTAGGGTGGTTCTCTGGTCAATTTTTTCCTCTGTCTTGGGTTGATTGGATCTTAGCCAGTCCCTGTTGTTGTTGACTTCTGCGGCCACCGACCACACAGGAATCTCATGCCATAAACTGTTTCCCTTTGGTCACTGGTGGAGGTGAGGCTCTAGTGCAGTGATGGCGAACCTATGACACGTGTGTCAGAGGTGACACGCGAACTCAGTTTTCTGGTTGATTTTTCTTTGTTAAATGGCATTTAAATATATAAAATAAATATCAAAAATATAAGTCTTTGTTTTACTATGGTTGCAAATATCAAAAAATTTCTATATGTGACACGGCACCAGTTAAGTTAGGGTTTTTCAAAATGCTGACACTCCGAGTTCGAAAGGTTCGCCATCACTGCCTAGAGAGAGGACCTAGGAGCTTACTGGCCTGAGATGCTCATTCCTGCCTCCTCATTCCACTTGTGGGGAGTTTTCCCTAACTTCTTTCTATCTTGCCTCATCTATAGGCCTGTAACACATTCCCTATAGAACACCTCCGACCACGAGGTAAACTTCATAACCTTCTCCTGATGAATTGGGATTATTGGTTTAAAGAATAAATTGATCTTTGGGACTAGAGTGGGGAGGTCCTCTCTAGAAGCTATAATGACATTTCTGAGTTACAGGGCTGTGCTGTTTGTTCCTGTGGACCAGGGTTGACTAAACTGTACACTTGTGGTTTGGAAGGGGCAGGAGAACTTTTCCAGAGTCTGGGGGGGGGGGGGTGGTGAGAGGGGGAACTGTCCATTGCAGGAAGGAAGGCAGGGACCTAAGGACTGAAATGTATTAAAATGGTCCTGAGTGTGAAACTCCTGAATAAATCCTACTGAAATCATGGAGAAAAACAAAGGTCTACCAGGCAAAGACAAAGTCATGAAAATTCATCTGAACAGCTAAAAATCAGCATATGTAGATCACCTCTCAATTGTGGCTTTTAAAAATCCACCTGTGACCGGTTATTCAGCTCCTTTGGGATTCATTCTGAAACCTCTTTTGTGTCTTGATCTGCACAGAGAAATGAATTTAAAATAACAAACGGACTTGTTAAAAACACCAGTCTCAAACTTAACTACAATTATTCCATGTCCCTGTGAAGCACAATAATCCATTACTTTTTTGTTTTGATGATGGAAGGGCAAAAAAGGCAGACTTTTTTTTTTAAGCTCTCAGACTCCCTTTACCTTGCCAAGAGCAAAGGGAAGAGGGAGGTTGAGATTTGTAGTATTTCCAGCTAGTGTTTGAGTACTTAGGAAAGTACCTTAAATTGGGTGAGGCCACAAACAAAAAATCCCCATCATGCTGCGCCCTTTAGACACGATGTAGCTCCCTCTCAGGAGCTCACATTAAGCCCCTTCTGAATTAACTGAAATGACTGAGTTTATGCCAAAATATGTTCTGAGCAATGTGTCCCTTGGAGACACATCGGTGTGACTTTGCTTCCCTTGTCCAGCCTCTTCACTCCATGCTGTGGAGTGGCAACTAGTGAGTGAAGAAACAAAGAAACACTCCCTTTGCCTGTGGCAGTGGAGAGAGTGAGGGAATGGACCTCCCCCTCCACTCAGAGACCTCTTTCCAAAGATGAGAACTGCCTGCTTTCTACTTGAGGCAGAGGATCTGCTGTAAGACATTGAATTTACAAAGCTTTTACTTTCATCTCCTTTAAGCCTCACCATAAGCCAGTGAGGGAAACAGGAGCTGGTGAAATGCTGTTTATTGAACACAAATCCTGGGCCAGGTACTCTGCTAGGACCCGGCACACAGCATAAACATAATGAAGCTCCTGTCTGAAGTGAGTGACATGCATTCTAGTGGGTACACAGCAGGGAAATTGAGACAGGAAATTGTATATGAAATTGCTGTTAGTGTTGGTACCCTAGGAAGAGACTGAATTTGGTTTTAAGGATTCGGTCTTGGCAAGAAGATGGGGGATGGGAGAGGTAGGCTGGGGGTGTTTTATGCCAGTAAAATCATTTGCTATCCAATGTTTTAGGAACCAGTATACATAATTATTCCTTCATACCAACTATCATTTCAAAATGTATTTGAAATTTCTTAAAAAATAAAACTACCATGTATTTCGGATAAATAAGCTGTGCTATATTTATACAATGGAATACTATGCAGTTGTGAAAAAGAAGGATCTCTTACCCTTTGCAACAGCATGGATAGACCTGGAGATTATTATGCTGAGCGAAATAAGCCAGTCAGAGAAAGACAAATATCACGTAATCTCACTCATATGTAGAATCTAATGAACAAAATAAACTGACGAACAAACTGAGGTCCAGAGGCATAGATGCATGGAACAGAATTACAGGTCTCAGGGGGAGGGAGAGGAGAGAATGGGAATAGATTAACCAAAAACTTATATGCATATATGCGCAGTCCATGAACACAGACATAGTGTAGTGAAAGCCTGAGGTGGGCAGGCGTTGAGTAGAGGGGGGCAAAAGGGAGAAAAGTGGGGGACATTTGTAATATTGTCAACAACAAAATAAAATTAAAATTATATTAAAAACTCAGAAAAAAAGAAGTATGTAAAAAAAAAAGCCTTCCATGTATTTCCCATAAAATATAGATATGAGAAATATCCAAATTATCTAAGAAATTCTATCAAATTTATGTTGGCAATGCTGAATTCATTTTTAATTCTTTAAATGAACTATTGAAAAATATTAATTATTGATAGGTCAGCAGAATGTTTAATATATGTAAGTCATGGTTCTCATCCCTTGAAACTTAAAGTTCTGTTATAAAAAATTTCAAACAAACACAAAAAATGAAAAGAGTGAGGAAGACAGGGGTGGGTGGTGGGTCAGAAGAGATCAACCAAAGTACTTGATGCATATACGCATAATCCCTGGACACAGACCACATGGTGTTGGAGGCCTGGGGTGGGGGTATAAGGGGTCAATGGGAGAAAAAAGGGATATGTGTAATACTTTCAACAATAAAGATAAAAAATTAAGAATCATGAAAAAAATAATTATATAATGAACCCCTATGCTGACCACCCAGCTCCATCAATAATCAAGCATGGCCAGTCATATGTCATGTGATCCCTACCTACTTCATTATTTTAAAAGAAATTCCAGATTTTATATCATTTTATCCACAAATATTTAAAAATGTGCCTCTAAAAGATAAGGAATTGTTTTAAACATGATATCAGAATCATCTCTAAACTTAATAATAAGTTCTTAATATCAGTAAGTATCGAGTCTGTGTTCAGATTTACCTGGAGAACCTTATAACAAGTGTAGATAGATACTATTGTGGTTTTCTATTGCTGTGTGAGATTTTAAAGAACCTATTATTGTCTCTCATGTAGGAAAATTATTGTTTTTTTAATCCTCACATGAGGAAATGTTTAGAGAGAGGAAGGGAGAGAAAGTGAGAGATAGAGAGAAGAACATCCATGTGAGAGAGAAACATTGATTTGTTGCCTCCCATATGCACCCTGATCTACCGGAAATGGAACCTGCAACCTAGGCATGTGCCCTGACCCAGAACAGAACCGCAGCCTTTTGGTGTACAGGACGACATTCCAACCAACTGAGCCATCTGGGTAGGGCTCATGTAGGAAGATTTTAAATCATTAAGTCAATTTCTTTAGAAGGGTTTAGATGTTTCTTTTCTTCTTGAGTCAGTTTTTGGTAAGTTATAATTTTCTAGGAATTTTTCTATTTTATCTAAGTTTTAAAATTTATAATGACTATAGTTCTATAGTTATGCTTTCCTTTTCCTTCCCAATATTGTTTATTTGTTTCTTTTTTTCTTTATCAGTCTTATCAGGGGTTTGTCAATTTAATTAATACTCTCAAAGAACCAACTTTTGGATTTAATTTTCATTATTGTAAGTCTTCTGTTTTTTAATTTCTGCTTTTATCTTTATTCTTTCTTACTTCCACCTTTACTTGGATTTATTTTGCTGTTCTTTTACTAATTCCTTAAGTTGAATTCTTTGTTCACTAATATGTAGCCTTTTTTAAAATTTCTAATAGATGCAACAAAGGTTCTATATCTTTCTAATTACTGTGTTAGTTGCACACCCAAAGTTTTGACATTTGTAATTTTCATTATGGTTTAGTTTTAAATGTTGTCTAGTTTCTCTTATAACATCTTCTTTAAAGAACTGATTATTTAGAAGTATAGTTCTTTAATTTTTAATATGGGATATACCTGGTTATTATTTTATTGTTGTTTCTAAGCTATGTGGTGTCTGATATCATTCCTTAGAAACTAGTTGAGCCTTGCTTTGTGGACTAGAATGAGGATATATTTTATGGCAACTTTGTTGTTGTTTTTTCTTTTTCTTCTTCCACTCATTAGCAATCATCTTTGCAATTCCCTGGCATATAAGGGACATTTCTACTTTATCCATTCATTGGGGGTATACCCTTTGGGTTCTAGCTCTACTCTCTGTTCAGGGCCTAGGTTGTTTGTTTGTTTATTTGTTTGTCTGATTTTTTTTTATTGATTTCAGAAAAGAAGGGAGAGGGAGAGAGATATAGAAACATCAATAATGAAAGAGGATCATTGATAGGCTGCCTCCAGCACACCCCCTACTGAGGATTGAGCCCTTAACCGGGGCATGTGCCCTGACTGGGAATCAAACCATGACCTCCTGGTTCATAGGCTGGCATAAAACCACTGAGGAAATGTTTAGAGAGAGGACAGGCGAGAGATAGAGATGGAGAGAGGAACATCCATGTGAGAGAGAAACATCGATCTGGAGCAGTGCAGGCCCTGGGTTTATTATCTCTTTCCCCCCAGGCCCAGAAGGCTGTGCATTTCAAAGCTCTTGTTCACCCGGTTCAGTAAACGCCCTCAAGTTGAAAGTAACATCAGTGTTCTTTTTTCTCCACATGCTCCCCTTTAGTTTCTGACCTGAGTATTCCTTACGGTCTATTCTAGCCAGTTTGACAGTGCATTTAGGATGATTTCTGAAAGATAAATACTATTTAGTACTTTTCATTGATTGTGAACCTAGTCTGCCATGCATTCATCAGAAGAAGTCTATATTTGCATATTATTTGAATATTATTGACTTCCTGTAACATGCAGTAAGTAACATGTTCAAGGAATTTAAGGCTTTGCCATTTCTTAAGGAAATCACCTGTTAGGGAAAAATGTAACATAAAATATGTAAAGTGGATGTTCACAGATATTAACCAAACATCTAAGAAAATAAAAGTGGTTTATTTTTAGTTATATTCCAAGCAAAAAACATAGCCAATGCATCTGAATAATTCCAAAATGACCCCCACATGTTCACCAAAAAGATACATAGAAATATTCATAGCAGCATTTATTCTGTCAAAATGTGAGAAAAAAAAAGAACCAATAAATACCTATCAGTGGTAGGATAGACAAAGAAATTGTGGAATGCTACATATCAAAGAGAATGAACAAACTGCAACCACATGCAACTATATAAATGAATTTCATAAATATATTGTTGAATGAGAGAAGCTCAATACAGTAATATGTAAATGTGTGTGATTCCATTTATATGAAGTTCAAAAATGGACAAAACTAATTTATGTGTTACAATTCAAGGTGACTGTTACCCTTGAGAGAAGGTTGGAGACAGGGATGGCACAAGAGGATTTCTGGGGAGTTGGCCATGTTCTTTTCTTTATCTGAAAACTTGTTACATAAATGTGCTCATTTTGTGAAAATCAATTGAACTGTACAGTTTCTGTATATATACTTCAATAAAATTATATATTGCAAAAAATCCCAAATGAAATAAAAAACACATCAATTTATTTAAGAAATTAAATATCTACTTGATGTTTGTTTGTTTCAAAACAAACAAAAAAGGCTCATGCTAACAAAGTGTTAACATAACCCTATATAATAAAAGCCTAATATTCAAATCTACTGAATGGCAGAACGACCAATCACTATGATGTGCACTGACCACCAAGGGGCAGACGCTCAATGCAGGAGCTGCCCCCAGCTCACAGGCCCCAGGCCAGCGCCCCGCCCCCATCACCCCACCAGTTGCCCCACAGATTGGCAGATTGGCCCTAATCACCGGCCAGGCCTAAGGACCTTACCCATGCACGAATTTTGTGCACCAGGCCTCTAGTGTTAACATAATGACATTGTAACTGTTTATTGAGTTCTTCCAGAAAGCGTTAAGGCCTTGATCCTGAGAAGTGGAAATAGGAAAAATGGAGATAGTTTGTTTTCCAAGTGTAGGCACACATGACATCCCCCCAGCTAAGTTATAATGTGGAACTTGGAAGCACGCCCCTCATCAGGCATCAGAGGTCTGAACCTGTGCTTGTCTTGTCTTTGACAGCTGTCCCCTTTCACTCTAAGCCTGTTTCTTCATCTTCAGAGAGGGAACACATACCTACCATCCTGTCTGGCACCTGGTAAGTGACCTTTTATTATGATTATTAATAGTATTATTAGAATATTGTTGAATAGCAAGTTTGGTTCTAGTTTGTCTTTATTTAATTTCTACAATGACTTACCTGCATGCAACTGCTTCCCTGGGAGCCCTCAATTATTCTTCTTATGGTCTACCACTTCCCCCACCGCCCCCCAAAAACAATCTAAGTGGCTTCCCTACCATTGCCCTTTTGGTAACTTTTTTTTTTTTGCTACCATTAAAGCAGCATCTCCTTCCTATGAAATGCAGTGGGTCATTTCATTCGAAATCTATGGTTTGTCTTGGGCTAGAGAAAAATCCCAACTTCCAACTCAGTTGACTTGTCCACACTTGTTGGTAAATTCCTGGATTCTTTACAAGAAGAATGTTGGTTCTTCATTTTAATTTATGACCTTATTTTAAGCGTAGATTATCTCGTATTCTGATGTTTGTCAGGATTCCTACATTTTTCATTTTAACCTCATTTTCTGCATTGTAGGTTTACAGTCTGAGATGGAGATAAATCATGCTGTCCCAACCTGTTTGTAGTGTATTAATCACCCACTTCTCTTCAATGGGCTTTTCTTATGGTTGCCCCCTTTACATCTGTTCATTCTTTTCTCATACAAGATGCACGGCCTACTACTATTTTCCATTTCTTTTTAAAATCTGAAGTACAATATAGTGTATTTCCATTGGTTGAAGTCTTGTCAGAAATTATTTGAATTAGACGGACTCCATAATTTCTATTTACATTATTTCTTTGCATTTCATGGTATTTCATTTCCTCCCAAGCCCCTCAAGGAAACCTGTAATGATCTCTTTAACAACTTCTCTCAAACCTTCCTTCTCAGAGAGTAGGCAGGTCCCAAATTTCTTCAGGGCAGAGATTACCTGATTCATTTATCAGCTAATCCACAGGTAAACCTTGTGACTCTTTTGTTCTGGTAGGATATAGAGCAGAATTGATTTGCAAGGAAATTTCGTAAAAACTGAACAAACTTTTATACTCTTAAGACAAGATGTTGAGAAAAACTTATTCTTCAAAAATATATATATCTTTCCCAAAGACTCAGTTATTCCTAAAGTGAACTTAAATTGTGATTTTTTAACTTTAAAATTAGAGTTAAGATAGAAATTATAAAGTCTTGTATAGACATTCTGCTACAGCCAATTACATTACTTTAGTCATATCATAATAAACATGACATCACTGATATAACCTAATATTCTTTTGCATTTTGGGTTATGTTTTGACAGTGGCCTTTATCTGTGTTTTTGAAAAGATAAGAGATTGCTGCGTTTTCCCCCCTAGGCAAGCATTTGAAGGCTATTATTGGTATATTTCAAGACTAAGTTTTCTGTTGTCATTGAAGTAGGCCATGAAATTACAAAATGCACTTGCAAGTACTCCCAAACAGTATATCTGCAACTCATATGGCTGGGATTCCGTGGGGAGCTTCTCTTCTCTGATCTTTCTCTTTCCCTGATTCTCCAGTATTTTTAACTTCCTCTTAAATGTCAGTGTTGCCAGGGTTCCTTTTCCTTCTCATGGTACTCTCCTTATGCCTATAATCATCACCATCACCACCACCCCACCCTCACCCTACTCCCAGATCTCCATCTCCAGAATAGGCCTCACTTCTAAGCCTCCTATTTTCTATCTCCAACTGCTGCTTAGTCCTCAGAAATGTTTCCCCTCAGATCTCAGTACCCATCCTGCTTTCCACTGAGGGTCTCAATGAAACATGTACTTGATTGTGTTTCCCTCTGCTTTGCTGTTAGGAACTGTAGTTGTAGTTTAGGATCTGCCTTTTGCCTTTTGTGTATTAACCTCACCTCTGTCTTAATTCTTTTCCCCTCAATTTTTCATCTATTTATTTTAATGCTGATATAATGTATGTATTTATATAGCCTTGTTTGGAATAGTCAGGGTATGAAAATAAGTAACATGATGTGTTATATATATATATTTATAGATATATATATATACATATGTGTGTATTTATATATATCTTCTGAATATCTCTACTTTGATGGCCCATGTGATATACTTTAATTTCAACATGTTGGAAATGTATTCACCTCCTAAAATTCTCTGCCAAGAACTAATCTAACTAGTCTCCCAAACTAGTAGTAATCTTAACTTAATCTTTGATTCTTCTTTCTTTTATTTTCACCATCACATCTAATTCGTCATCAAATCCTGGGCTTTCCTACCCATCCCCAGTGTCACTCACAACAGTCTCTTGCCACTCCAGTTCATTGTGTGTTCTGCTTCCAGAACAACCTTCCTAAAATAAACATCATGTCTTGTTAGTGCCCTATTTAAAACCCCCTCCTGTCTCTCCATTGCCTACAAGAGAAATTCCAAACAACTTTGTGTGATGGACAAGGCTCATCATGATTTAAACAATGATTTCTTTTCTCTCCATAATGAGAGTTTATTCTCCCTTTAGGGGTCTGGTCTCCCACTCTCGAGGTTCAGGGTGGGTTCCCTTGGAAGCAGTCTCTGAGACAGAGATTGGAGTGCACGAGTTTGATCAGGACATGGTTTTGGAATTGCCACCTGTAGATAAGAAGGTAATAAAGTAGAAAGGGGTTGAGAGAGATGTCGAGCTGTGATAAGTGGTAAGTTGGTGCTCGCTTGCATGGGAATTGGCAAATGGTATACATCAGGGCTTTCCCCCGCTCCGGAGCCCACATACTAACTCATCTTTGGCTGCAGTACAATCTCTATTAAGGGCTCAGTTGAATCCACAAAGTATTCGAAAGCTGGGATGGCCCTTCAGAGTTGTAGAATTTGATGTGAGAGAGCCGGGCACCTGTACCCCTGAAAGGGGGCAAGACTTGGGCAAACTCTGAGACAATTACTAAAGAGGCTGACAGCTGAAGGCTGTCTGTTGGCACCGCCCCAGCCCCTGGAGTAGTAAGTCCTTCAAGAGAAGCTTGCCACAGTTTTATATGGCCTCTGAATTTAAAGCTCTCTGAGCACTAACTGACACTGCTGGGTTGGGAGCCAGTGGCGGAGCAAAGCTCAAGTCTCAAGTTTGTGATTGGGCCTTGGCTCTGATAGCCTGGCAGCTATAACAGGTAAAGGAGGCTTTTGGCAAAATCAGACAAATTCCCTGGTTTTCTCTCCATCTCTTGAACTGAATATTGAAGAATTATGGATTGTCATTCTCTTTTATTAAGCTACCCACCCCAAAGCTCTTTAATTCATCAGCTTCTTCATGCTCCATTATGGCAGTGGTTCTCAACAGGGGACAGTGTTGCTCCTGAGGGTACATTTGGCAATGTCTAAAGACATGTTTGGTTGCTGTGACTGTGGGAGATTGTATTACTGACATTTAGTGGGCAGAGGTCAGGGATACTGATGAACATCCTACAGTGAACACAGGGAACACCCCTCCCAACAAAGAAAGATCCAGCCCAAAATGTCAATAGTGCTGAAGTTGAGAAACTCTGATCTATGGCAACAACCACTCGGTGGACACTTACTGCATCCCCGATGCCCATGGGGAAATAATGAAATGAACTGTCACCTGTGCAGGTTCTGAGCTAATCTGTGTGTCCCTCACCCACGCCCACCCCCAATCCTTCAATCCTAACTAAATTTTTATTGCCTTTTACCCTGACAAGGCCAAGTAATCAATCTCAGGTTCCACCCTATTTCTGTAGAGTCCATTGCCTGCAGCCATCCCCTTATCAGTTAGGATGCTGCTGCTGTAAAAAATAAACCAACTCACTTTGACTTAGAAAAGAAGTTTATTAAGACAATGTGGGCTAATTCACATAAATACCAAGAGGGCTGGATTCTGCTATCCTCACTGATATCAGGTAGCCCAATTCACTAGATCCTAGCCATCCAAAATCATACTACATATTTGGTCCAGCGAGGACACCGCCACGGGCAGCCGAACATTGAATTGCATAGCCTGTGCCCTGCACGGAATGCCCCGTGCCTGTCACTGGGCCACTGTGGCCCCTCAGCACCCGGTGCTGCTGGAGAAAATCCCCTGCCCTTCCTGCTCCTCTGCATCCCCCGCTTCAGTCTGGAGCGGGTGTATCCAACCTGTGAGGCCTAAGATGTTAACTGCAAATCATGCTGTGAGAGTGAGAATCTGAGAGCTTGGGTGGCGGGAGGTGGCCTTTATAAGGAGGGGAATTCCTCAGACACAGAAAAACTTATAAAGAGGGGAATTCCTCAGGCAGAGAAAGTGTTTAGATGCTGGAGAGAAATATAGTGACAACTTTTAGGTGAGAGGTGTTAATTCCTCTGATATTTGCATGCATTTCAGGCCATTTTATTGTAAACATCTCCAACAGCAAAAGCTTGGATGTGTATATAGCTCTGTATTGTGTTATATCAGGTTAATTCATAGGTCTCTGACCCTGTCATAATTACACACACACACACACACACACACACACACACACACACACACACTCATATAATGATAGACTGGTTGCTGTATTTATTTCCTCAGAATAAAAATAGGAGTATGTCCCCTCAAGATCTTACCTTTATTACTCAAATTCATTTCAACATGTGTTAGCAGTGCTAAAATAAACAATGCTGGAAATAGTTTCCTAATGAAATAAACCTAGACAGCACGGCCTTTGATTTCTGTCTTTGATTAATTGCATGCTTGTTTTATCTTTCATGAAAGATAAATCCACATGCAAAGCTGTATCAAGGCAGGAAAACAAAGAGACCTTTTTTTGAAGAGTTCTTTGTCCTAGTGTGGCATTTCTCTCTCTCTTTTTTTCTTATTGTCACTTGATGGATCTTCTCATTCACCTGTTCTGACAACATCCTAGATGAAAAGTTCTGTGCTTCGAAGCTGAGTTGATGATACCCTGACCAGGCTCTGCAGGAGTTTCTGGTTGCCTGTCTCAGACTAAGCTAGCATTGTCTACAGACTCAGTACAGTAGGACAATTATTATTATTTTTAAAGTGAATTTAATGAGACATCCTGGAAGGAAGGATCCAGAGGTAGGTCCATTTTTATTTTCACATGAGGACTAGGGGCAGCCAATTTGCCTATCATTGTTGGAGATGTTTTAGTAAGAACCCAATTTTATAGGTTACACAGCCAAACATAGGACTGCTTTTTCACTATTGCTCAAGATGTCCTCCCATACCACCATTTAATCCAGTTTTATAGACAGAGAAACTGACTTGTAGGAAAAGGAGAGCACAGACTCAGAATGACAAATCAAATATTAAAAAAACAAATAATAATAAAAACAATGCTTTCCTATTTATAAGACCAGTGAAGGAAAAAAAGCAGGGGAATTCTTACCAGTCTGAGGCTGGTGGTCACAACCCCAGTTTTTTAGCTCATCAGAATTGCATACTTTCTTTCATCTTCTTTTTAAATAAGACTTTTATTTTAGAATAGTTTTAGATTTAGAGAAAAGTTGCAAAGATAGTTCAGAGAGTTCCTATATACCCCACACCTAATTTCCCCATTGTTAACATCTTATATTAGTATGGTACATTTGTCACAATTAATGAGACAATATTGATATATTACTATTAATTAGAGTCCATATAGTTTATTCAGATTTTCTTCATTTTTATTAAAATATAATTGGCATATACTATTATATTAGTTTTGGGTATATAACATAATAATTCAATATTTGTATATATTGTGAAAGGATCACTACAATGAGTCTAGTTACCACTCATCATCACACATAGGTACAAATTTTCTTTTCTTGTGTAAAAACTTTTTAAAGATCTACTATTTTAGCAACTTTCAAACATGCAATGCCGTATTATTAACTATAGCCATGTGCTGTACTTTACATCCCCATAACATATCCTATATAATAAAAGGCTAATATGCAAATTGTCCCCTCGACTGGGAGTGTGACCAGGGGGCTGGGCCAGCCAACCACCAACGGCCCCTCCCCCTGGCCAGTCAGACCCCACCTGTGCATGATTTGTGCACCGGGCCTCTAGTTTATTTTATAATTGGAATTTTGTACCTTTAGACCACCTTCACCCATTTCACCCATCCCCCACTTCTTGACTCTGCCACCACCAATCTGTTCTCTGTATGTATCTATGAGTTCTGTTTTTGTTTTTTTGTTTTTGCTTGTCTCTCTCTCTTTTTTTTAAATATTGTTGAGTTTGGTTTGCTAATATTTTGTTGAGGCTTTTTGTATTTATGTTTATTAGGGATATTGACATGTAATTTTCTTCTTTTGTAGTTTTTTTCTTTCTGGTTTTGCATTCAGGGTAATGGTGGCCTGCTATAATGAGTTTGAAAGTGTTCTCCCTCTTCTATTTTTTGCTAGAGTTGGAAAAGGATTGATATTGATTCTTCTTTAAATGTTTGGTAGAATTCACCCTTAAAGCCAGCTGGTCCTGACTTTTGCTTGTTGGGAGGATTTTATTAATGATTCAGTCTCCTTACTAGTAACCAATCTGTTCAGATTTTCTTAGTTTTTAATCTAAGCGGTGTGTGTGTGTGTGTGTGTGTGTGTGTGTGTTTCCGATTCCAGGACCCCATCCAGGACCCCATATTACCTTTAGTCATCTTGTCTTCTTAGCTTCTCTTGACTATGACTGTTTCTCAGATTTTTCCTTGTTTTTGATGTCCTTGACAGCTTTGAGAAGTACTGGTTAGGTATTTTACAGAATATTCCTCAATTGGGATTTGTCTGGGTTTTTCTCCTGAGTACAACCTAAGATCTCAAAAATTGACTGGAGTCAGCAGGGAGGAGGGGGGCTTCTGATGCTCAGGGGAGCGGCTGTCTCCCAGTCTGATTCCCTAGCGGGGGAGGGGAAGTACAACTTCAAAAAGACCATTTGAAAGGAAGACTGATAACCAACTATGAGAGTTCACAGTGTTCACAGACATTCATTATCTATAGGGTTTACGTACTCATCTTGGGGAAGATATAATATTAGACATCTTATTTTGGGTAAGATTGAAAATTTTAGAGCACATGATGTGAACTTCTGTTGATTTAGGAAGGGTGGAGAGGCTGGATTCCCTGGTCAGTTGAGACTCAGAACAAAGTAGTGACTTGCTGTGTTTGTACTCTAATATTGAAGTAAAGATTTAACTTTGTGACATTCAAGTAAAATGTAATTAGATACATAGATTTGCAGATCTATAAAATGAAGTCAGTATTCAGCAAGCATGAAACACACAGAGAAAATGCACAGGGATTTTCCTTTTTGGTGGGAAAAAAAAGAAGCAAATATCAGGTACTTATTCAACTACTAGCAAGGTGAGGTCTAGCACTACAAAGAACAAATATAAAAAGGAAAAGGGGTTTATATAAAAGCTATACTTACCACGTTCAGAAATAAACCGCCTCTGCCCTTGCTCTTTCCTCTGCGTGGTGTTTTCTCTCCCAGATCTTCGAGTAGCTCTCACCTCACTTCCTCAGAGAGCCCTTTCTTCATCACCTTATCTAAAATGACCTGATTCTGATTTTTTTTATTAATTAATTAACTAATTAATTATTTTTATCATCACCCTAGGATATGTTTTCATTGATTTTTTTAAGAGACAAAGGAAGGGAGAGAGAGAGAGTGAAAAACATCGATGTGAGAGAAAAACATCGATCCTTTGCTTCCCCTATATTCTCTGACCAGGATCAAACCCACCACAACCTTTTGGTGTACTGAGCGATGATGCTACAGTTGACTGAGCCACCCAGCCAGGACCCCCGACTCTGCTTTATATTTCTTCATATCACTTATTCATTTCTCACATTATCAAATACATGGGCTTTTTAAAAACGTTGGGTAGCCTGCTGTCTCCCCAATTCATACAGTAGAATGTGAGCCCAGTGGGAGCCAGGACTCTGTCTGCTTTACTCACCATGTTATCACAGGGTCCCTACTTACTCAATAAACTATTCTGCCCCATTTTCTGCAGAATGTAACATGAGCAATTTAGTAGCACAAATTACTTTTCCATCTTCTTTTATGAGAAGAAATTCAAGACATCTTGCTCATGACTTTGTACTAATTTTTCGGTTGAGAATTCTTTTCCTATTTAAGTAGATTTAAATATTGTGCTTGTTGCACAAACTTGATGATATAAAAAATGAGTAAATCTTTCACAATTGCCCTTTTAACTAGTTACCTGTTTTATTTTTACCTACTGTGATCTGA
The DNA here is from genome assembly GCF_000147115.1 of Myotis lucifugus. Classification (NCBI taxonomy): domain Eukaryota; kingdom Metazoa; phylum Chordata; class Mammalia; order Chiroptera; family Vespertilionidae; genus Myotis; species Myotis lucifugus. Next base: position 1,040,046 of record NW_005871388.1, read on the forward strand.
TTCTTGTCTATATGGATGAGCTCAGATTTTTAAGCCAATTGCAGAGGTCTGATTGGCAAACAGAGATGACACATAAGAGGGTTTCTCAGAGCTAGACATTTGGGGTACTTTTTTCTTCATATTTTTGTTTTATTCTTTTGTTTTGTGTTTTAAATATTTAAGCTTTTAAACATTGCAAGTGATTTAAAAAATTCACTCATTTAACTTTAAAGTGATTCTTTCAAAAATCCAGTATACCTAGGGAACATGAAAGGATCATGCCTACTTGCAAAGGGCAGGGAATAAAAAGCCAGAAGGTAATGTAAGATGGTTTCTTACCATAGTCAATGAAAATTGCTTACATGTAAAAGAAAGCTTATCTGGTAGGGGAAATAAAGAATCACTTTTCCAAAAAGGAAACATCTTTATGCCATACATACATACCATAAGGATTGGAGATATAATACTAACCCTAATAATCATATCGTGTTCATTCTTTACTTAAGTCTTTAAGCTTTTAAATGTCATTTTCTTGTATCAGTTTAAACATAATAATGGCCAGGCCAACCATCTGGGCATTTTCATAGTGATGACACTAAGATGCATCTAATCAAAGTTCAGCAGCTAACTGTTAATAAAGTAGAAAATACCAAGTTCACTACTATTGTATTACAAGTCAAAAACAACTGGCCAAATAAGTAAATTATGCCCAATGGATAGCAACTTGGCAATGAAATTTACTTTTTCATGCAAAAACACGTATGAGTCTCAAAACCATTAAGCTTAACAAAAGAAGGGAGTCATGTACTATATTTATGTATTATACTATTTATATGAAATTCTAGAAAAGGCAAATATAATCAGCAATTAGATTACTGATTACCTGAGGCCAGGTAGAAGGAAGACTAAAGGCAAAAGAGCACAAGAAATTCTGGGGGCAGGAGGGGTGATGGAAATGTTTTATATTTTATTGTGGTGATGGTCACATGGTTGTATATATTTGTCAAACTCATCAAATTTTACACCTAAATGGATGCATTTTGTTGTATGTAAATTATACCATAACAAAGTTGATTTGAAAAATAAATTTAAGTCCTTCTTCTCAAAACTTTCACTCCAAGTACTTTTTTCATCAAAACAATTCCAAGACTCATTCAATATAATGATTATTGCATTATCTGTTTTAAATGTGTTCTTATTGCCCAGCCGGCGTAACTCAGTGATTGAGCGTCGACCTATGAACTAGGAGGTCAGGGTTCGATTACTGATCAGGGCACATCCTTGGGTTGTGGGCTCAATCCCCAGAGTGGAGAGTGCAGGAAGCAGGCAATTGATGATTCTCTCTCATCATTGATGTTTCTATCTCTCCCTCTCCCTTTTGACTCTGAAATCAATAAAACCTTTTTTTAAATGTGTCTTATATACTGTGTGTGTTAACACTCCCAGTAATGATAATAATAGTATTGGCCATGCTTTATGAAGCTGGTATTCATGTTATTTAGTGAGTATCCTCTTGAGGATCTGCCTGATAGGAGCATCCACACCTACACACCTGCTCCTGAAAACCTTCCAATAAAACTTTCTCGTTGGTTTATTCTTACCTGCTAAGAAATAATTGAGAGCTGTGACAAGTGTCATAATTTTAATACATTATGAAATAGACAAATGTATATTTAAATGTGCACTAAAGGAGTAGGACAGAATGGTGAATGCTGATTTCCATAGAAGTCTCTTTGGTTATTATTTTTACAAATGATAGCTTATTGAACATACATTATTTTCTTATTACAGCTAGGAATTGGAATTATGTTAACGAAATAAGACTAACAAGGGGGAAAATAGAAAAAGCCCAAATAAAGTTATTTATATTGTGAATCTCATAGTAAAAAATAAAGAATAAAACAAACTTGGCGTTTCTGAGAAGTCTTGGGAGTCACAATCCGTGTTAGTTGGTTCTGTTGCTGCCGGTTAATGAGCCAGTCACTCTGCAATCAGACTGAGAAAGCCATTCTTTTCCTTTGTTGGTTGTAATTCTACTGATGCTGGTGCTCTTATTACAGCAATCCTGCAACTCAGTTGGCTGGGATTGATTTGTTGACTCTAGGTCTTTATTGATAACCTTTACTGACCTTGTAAGATTCACAGATCCTCATTATGGCATAAGTCCAAAGGGCTTCAGAAAACAAAATGTTTTGGCACAAATGTGTGAGTCTGTGAACCCTGGACCAAAGAGAGGCTGCTCTGCAATGAGAGACCATAATATCCAAACCAACCATTTTCCTTGGAAGCCCAGTGTAAAATACGTACTTGTATGTGTTTGTTTACCAGTATTCTCTAGCAGGTAGCTCCCTCTTCCCGCGTCCTTTGTATTCCAAGGACATTAAGGCTTGCCTTGAATTCTGATAAAGCCTGCAGCAACACAAAAACCTCTGCGTCTTATACATATCAGTGTTGACACAGAGTTCCCTTCCAGCTCTCACAGCAAAATTGAATTCCTGCATAAGAGAATTGCTTCATGCCGTAAGATGTAATCTCTTACATCTTTTACTATTGGTTTCTTATCATTAAATTTGAAGAATTATGTTTGGGGCATGCGAATGCGTTGGTAGTGAAGAAAATAATGTTATGAAACCCAAAGAAGCAGCTTTTTATTGGTATTCATAAAAAACAAATCCATACTTTCTGGAAGAGCAAAGCAAATGATGACATTCCCTGCAGTAACCTCATCAGTTAGTTCATAAATTCCCTTGCATGTCCACCCACAGTATACAGAAGCCTGTTTTACATGCTCAGAGCACTAGGAAAAGAAACACTGGAGGAGGCATTTTGGCCCCAAGGGATGTAAATTTAATTAGTATTAGATGAGTAACATGTGGAGAACACTGTGTGTGTATACATATACACATATAGCTACATCTATCCATCTCCATATTCTAACTTCTACAGCTAAATGCAAAGATTAACTATGAGTGCTTGGTGTTGTTGTTTTTTCTTCACACTTAGAGAGAAATCTTTTTATTTGCACAGCCATTCCTTTCCTTGTTAAATTAGCAGGGTAAAGCAGTGATGTTTATTTTTTAAGTTTTCTTTTTTAAAATTTAATTTATTGGTGTTACATTGGTTAATAAAATTATATATGTTTCAAGTGTACAGTTTTATAATACGTCATCTGTATATTGTATTGTGTGTTCACCATCTAAAGTCTATTCTCCTTCCATCGCCATTAATCCCATTGACTCTCTTCTACCTGCCCCCATCCCCCTTTTCCTCTGGTAATCACCATACTGTTGCTGTGTCTATGAGTTTGTTTTTTGCTTAATCCCTTCACCTAATTTCCCCGCAGCCCCCTTCTGACAGCGGTCAGTCTGTTCTCTGTATCTATGAGTCTATTTCTATTTTGTTTGTTTATTTTGTTCATTAGATTCCACATATAAGTGAAATCATATGGTATTTATCTTTTTCTCATTGGCTGATTTCACTTAGCATAATACCCTCTAGGCCCATTCAAGTTGTTGAGAAAGGTAAGAGTTCCTTCTTTTTTACTACTGAGTAATATTCTATTGTGTAAATGTACCACAGCTGAGTTTTTTAAATGTTTTTTTTTAATTGATTTTAGAGAGAGGAAGGGAGAGAGGGAAAGTGGCCAGTGGAAGCCACTTCATGTTGCTTCCTGACTCCTATGGACATGTCTCTAGAAGTCTTTGAGAGCTTCCTTACTTTCTTGTGCAACAAAGTACCTTGTACCTTTCCTGCCTCAGACCTGGAATCAGCCATTTCTGCAGAGAGCTCTGGTTGATTTTGGTGGTATTCATAGCCACAATCTGGGAACTAAGAGTAAAGTAGCAGAATATTGAAGGTAAGTGCAAGTATTAGAAAAATGTTATTAAATGAAAAGTTTCAAAAATAGGAATATTAAATTCTCAACAGGAAAACTAAAATTTTGACAAATGCGTTTAATGAATATATATATTTCAAATCTAGACGAAAATCCAAATTTTTAGCTGATAAGAGTGCAGGCTTGTGGCAGGGTTTTAAGATTGATCCACTTGGGGTTTTAAGATTGATCCACATGGGAAGTTTAAATAAAGTCTGACACTAGTATTTGTATTAGGTGCCCAGGTCTAACCTGAGGGGATGGGCACAAAGATGCTAACTCCTTCCAGTATTTCTGAGCCCAGATATAGTGTTAAACATAGTGCATGGGATCTGGCTAATCTAAGCTTCAATAATAAAGACACTCCAAAAATGTGACTTTAATAATAATAATAAGAAGAAAAAAATGTCTTTCTCCCTCTCACATAGTAGTTTCAAAGTGAGTGTGGCAGATCAGTCGGGTAGCTCTGCTCATATGAGGACCCGAGTTCATCCCAAGTCATGGCTCTGCATCTCCTGGCCAGTGTGCCTCAACCTTCACTGTGCATATGAATTCCCTAGGGGTCTTGTTAAAAGGCAGATTCCGTTTTAGTAGGTCTGGGTGGAACCTGAGATTCTGCTTTTCTAATAATTCCCAGATGCTGCTGCTGTTTTCTGACCACACTGTAGTAGTAGCAAGACCCATGGACGTTATCATGTCCATATTGTCAAAGCAAGGTCACAGCTACATTCAGGGTCTCTGCTGTAGAAAGGGAGAAGCAGAGTGGCAGAGGCTTCCTTGGTAACTCGTATCACTTCTGCTCACGGTCCTTGGGTGAAATCTTAGTTACACGGCCATGCCTTCTGCAAGGACGTCTGAGAAATGTAATCTTGCTGGGCAGCCATGTACACAGCTACAATTCTGTTGTTGGCAGACACCTCACAGTCCCTGCCACATTCCTCTATCTAAAGTCCCCTCATGCACCTCCCAGAGACTGGTGGTCACCCAATCCGGTGAGGTGCACTCAGAAAAGTGTCCAGGACGCTTGCCAGACCCGCACTTCACGGCATTCTTTCCTTCAGCACATTCTTGAAATATTCCCTTCCCGGAATTTCCTGAGTACAGAGGTGGCCTACCTAGTAGAGAATTCGAGAGTAGACTTTTTCTTTCTACCTTCCCGACTTTGGAGGTGAACCAGATGACCAGATTATACCTCTTCAAGATCTTCTTACTTAATGCTTCCTGTTTGGGTGAGGAAAAAAAAATTGATGCTTAAAACCCAGCGTCACATTATTCTGGCAAAGACAGCCTTGCTGGGCTGGGTCAACTGGGCTGCAGGTTTCCCTGTCCGGTGAGTGAGATAAGATAACAGATGAGTCCAGGCCATTGGTAAGATACACAGGCAGCGCGACAATGAATCATACTCACAGTACATTTGCAATAAAGCCCCAGTTTATGCACAGACAGACAGCAACATTAGATGGTTAAATAGCCCAGGGATATTGAATGAAAAACTTAATGTTTGTGAGTGATGATGTTGGCCCTTCTGTTTTTATTTACCTGACTGAAAAATGTCTGGCTTATGCAAACTGAAGGAAATTTTCATTTCCTGGTACTCTTCTTGGTACTCTAGCAAATGAAATAGAATTAACTAAAAATGGAATGATATAATCTGTTTTAGCTGACAGGCTACATGGGCAAAGAATAATCTAGTAAGCACTCCATGGCTGCTTTAATATGTCTTTGATAAACGAATGTGTTGGGAGAGATACGAAGCTGCTCTCTGAAAAAGAAAATTAAATATGTATATTCTCCCTTAAAAACCCAGGGCTAGGGAACAATGAGCCTTAGCTGGCTTTTCTCACCAGCATAGTATTACTATGCTGTCTTTCATTAAAATGACAAATTTTCAAAGTAGCAAAAATAACCCTGAAAACTTACTTTGGAAATCAAATAAGCCTACCATGTCCTTCCATTAGCTCAACAGTTGCTTCCAATTACTGTGAACAGATTTTCTCATTTGTGCTTCTTAGAAAAACTATTTATTTCCAGAGGAAAGCTGAGAATTGAATCATTTATAGAGATGCTCAAGACTGTAGCCACAGCCTAGAAGAGCAGAAAACGTTCTCCTTGGATTCTGAGTCAAAGGCTGGAGATTTAAATCTCAGCCACCTAGTTTTTGATAATCACGATAATGATGAAAAAAAAAGTGATAGCGAAGATGGTGATGACAATGACAATAGCCAGTATCGATGGAGTGCTTACTGAGAACATGGCACTCTCTGTTCAAATACTTTCCATGTATTAACTCACTTAATCCTCACTGAACACTCTCTGAGGCAGGCAATATTATAATCCCCACTTTATAGTTGAGAAGAAATGAGGCACAGAGATGCTCAGTAACTCTGCTGAACTCAGTGGAGCAGTCACCTCTCACCCAGGACCTGTTTCTTCTTTCTGGAAACATATCTGGCTGACATTTCCCAGCCTCTTTTGCAGTACGAGTGGCCGCTGGACTAAATGCCAGCAATGGAATGTGAGAGATGTGTGCCATTTCTAGACTAAAATGTTTTTAGAAATAGGAGCGCCCCCTCCGTGCTTTCACCTCCTGTGCCTGGAGGAAGATGCTGGCGAAGCACTGGAGGTTGGAGAGCCACAGGTGGGAGGAGCCCGGGTCCCTGCAGCACTTCCAGCAACCAGGAGCACCCTCCTTGGAGTAGCACAGAGATGAAAACCAACTTCTCCTCTGTCTGAACCATCATGTCGCTGAGGGTCTACTTGTTACCACAGTGCCGGAAGCCGGTCCATCCTTGCTGCTTGACACAGTTGCTGCAGGAAAGAAACATCTGCACAGCATATGTTTCAAGGGATCTGGCATATATAGCATATTGTTCTTAATATGTTTGCTCTCCTTAGCACCATGTGTTTTAACCAAGGTCACCTCTCCGAGAAAGGTTATTTCCCCAGGTGGGGATTTTTCCCTGAGGTTAGGGAGGGGATACAACCCCTTAACTAAGTGCCAGGCGGGTAGTTAATCACTTTAACTACAAACAATCACGCTTAAGCTACATAATCTTTACTCCCTGGAATGGAGATAAGAAACGCCCTAACCTTTGCAATAGAAATTGACAGGATTAAAATCAACTGGTATAAATACAGATGTAACAAGACAATAAACACCAGAACTTGGCCAGAACTTGGCTGGAGATCCTAACCAGAACTTGGCCGGAGATCCTAGCTAGAGATCCTGGCTAGGCTGCTGATCAACTGAATGCTGTCTCCGTGTCATTCCTTCTTTGCTGACTCTGTCCACACCTTTGGGGACCCCTGGACCTGTTGGGGTTGGACCCCAACACCACAGTATAGGCAGCCCTCGCTGGGCCAACACTCTGGGAAGTGGGAGGATTTGGGTTTGAATCCAGGCAGTCTGGCTGGATAGTCCGCCTTGGTTAAACCCCTTAACCTACTTCTTCATTTGAAAAATGGGATTGATTGTTACAATCCGTCTCTCCAGGTTTCAAAGCTGGTGTCCTGAGGTTTCCAGAGGAAGACTGAATTCTGTGCAGTTCCTGAGGCAATCTGGGACAGAGTAAGAGGTACCCTGGGCAAGGTGTTCTGCTTGGTTTGGGTTAATATTCTACCCAGGATCAGAGCTTTGGCATAGAGAACCGCACCGCCCCCCCCCCCGCCCCCCCCCCGCCCCGGAGACCTTAGTCATCAGCTGGGCTTCTACAGGCTCCATGATGCTCCTTCTGCCATTCACCATCTGCCATTCACCATCTCCAGATATCTTCTGGCCCAGCCCAGCCCAGCCCAGCCCAGTCCAGCCCAGCCCTTCCCTGTAATGTGCATCATGGTTTTCCCCAAGGAGGCTGCTCTTTAGCAGTGGCAGGTCTCCTACCCCAGTTCCTCCCACTATAGCTTCTTTCTCCTTCCCACCTGTCTGCTGCTGAGACCCCAGTGTGACATAAGCCAACTTGCCTGACTTTTCTCCCTGATGGTATCTGCCCTGCCTACTTAGAAGGGTTATTGTAAGGATGAATTTAGATGCATGAAAGTGTGTTGCAAATGTATGGTCTAAAATTATACATTATATGCATGTTGAAATCCTTAATTCTCATGTGAAAGAGGAAATTTTATTTTGTTCAAATACATATTAGTTGAGAAAATGATCCCAAATGTTTTTTTAAAATAATAGTTGTAAAAATTTGATTTTGCAGGTGAAATGAATTCAAATATGCTATGTGTTTGAAGAGAGTTTTAGAAAGAATTGGAGTGAAAAATGAAGGTGGCGTTGGAATATAGAAGTAATTGCCAAACTTCACAGTTGAGACGTGTTAATAGCTACAAATAACACATTCCCTAGCAATTCTTAATGGCAGAGACTGCTGGTTCCTTTGCGGTTTCTTTATGCTGAATTATGGCACGGAAGCCAACTGTTAATTACAAAAGACTGAGATGAAACCTTCTCAGCCCTGGCCTGTAGCTCTCCTTTGCTCATCTTTGGCAGATGCTTTCCCAGGGCATCACAGGCTCTGCCCACGGGGTTGGAAGTGTTTCCATAATGTTCATCTGAGTTCATGAGGAGAAAGCTTTCTTCCAGATCCACTATCCCGCCTGGTTGATTTTAAGCGATCAGGTTTCAGCTTCCAGGCAAAGCAATTCAAAATAAATAAAACAGAAACACCAGAATGGAGAGGACACTTTTATTTGCTTGAGTCAGTGGCCAACGCATTATATATTATATAATATGTACATATTATATGTGATATAATATATATTTAAAGACTTTTATTTTGGAATAGTTTTAGATTTATAAAATATCACAAATGTGGAACAGAGAGTTCTATACATGCTTCAGCAGCTTCCCCTAATATTAACATCTTGCATAACCATGATATACTGTCAAACTAAGAAGTGAATACTGGAATACTATTAACTCAACTACAGACCCTACAGTTCACTGGCTTCCCCACTACTACTCTTTTTCTGGTCCAGGGTCCTAGCTAAGCTATCACAATGCATGTAGTTGTAATGTCTCCTTAATCTCCTCGGTCTGTGACAGTTGCTCAGCCTTAAGGATTGCTGGTCAGGTATTTTGTAAATTGTCCCTCAATTCTTGATTTGTTTGATGTTTTCATGAGGACAGACTGGGGTAAGAGGTTTGGGAGACAAATACTACAGAGGCAAAGTGCTATTCCTCATCACATGATTTCAATGAGTATATATGATGAACTTGACTCATCACAGGTGGTGTTAGCCTTGATCACTTGGCCAAGGTAGTGTTTGCCAGGTTGCTCCACTGTGAAGTTACTTCCACCCCTTGCCACAGTCTATCCTTTGGAAGCAAGTCACTTAATTGAGGAGGGAAGAGGATTAATCTCTACCTACTCAAGGGTGGAGTATCCACATAAATTATTTTATTTTATTTTTTAAAATATATTTTATTGATTTTTTTACAGAGAGGAAGGGAGAGGGATAGAGAGTCAGAAATATCGATGCGAGAGAGACATCGATCAGCTGCCTCCTGCACACCCCCTACTGGGGATGTGCCTGCAGCCAAGGTACATGACCTTGACTGGAATCGAACCTGGGACCCTTCAGTCCGCAGGCTGACGCTCTATCCACTGAGCCAAACCGGTCAAGGCCACATAAATTATTTTAAATTCTCCGTAAGGAGGATTTGTCTCTTCTCCCACATTTATGTCTTCAGTCACTTATTTATATTAGCACGGGCTTGTGCATATTTATGTTATACTTGGGGTTATAATCCAATGCTATGCTATTTATTTCATTGTTCAAATTGTGCTAGCTTTGTGATTGGAAGTGCTTCCATGTTCACTCTTGAGTCCTTTTGACACGCCCTGTGGTTTTAACTTTTATTTGTTTATTTATTTATTTATTTACTTACTTATTTGCATGTCCTTCTTTTCTGGCACTAAGAGATACACTCAGTTTACCCTGTATTTTCACGGCCCTATTGGAGGCCATTTAATCAAGAAGCCCTCGTTTTCCCTTTATTGGAGGATCCTACCTTATATTTAATTCTACTCTGGAAGCTCTAGCAGTGTTCCCTATGGAGAAAACACTGGCACAAAGTGGATCTACCTTGGGCCCAGACTGAGAGTGAAAGCGCAGTAGCATTGAGCGGCCTACCGGGGGCTTAGGGAAGGATCCAGAGGATTTGTACGGTGTGTGAGGTGACAGGAGTGCTTCTGTCTGGTCTTTTAGAGTTGATGCTGAGACATGTAAATCCTTTTGCCCAGTCTCTCAACAGAAATTGGGATGCCTAAATCAAATATATCTAAGTCAATCTTGCCTCTGTGTTTATTATCTGTGATTGTTAATCTTCCAGAATGAATCTTAATGCCTCTATTGCTACAGTTGTTTCAGTTAGAAATCTCTTTTCTCAGTCATAAATTGTTGGTGCAAGTTGTTGTCTATGGATGTTGAAAACAAGAAATAGACTGCAGATGTCCTGTGGAGATTGTGTGTTAGAGGAAGCTTGAGTAATCATGAATTGTCTGTTAGTAGCAGAGAGATGATATTGAAGAAAAATTGCTGGGTGGTATTAGAAAGTTTGGTCAGAATGCTCCTTTAAAATTTATTATTTTTGTAGCAGAACAACCTATTGATATGCTACTTTCTGCTTTATTCATACTGTTGTGGAAGATATAAAGAATGATAGTTAATATCCCTTGATACTGTAATATAGTAAGAAATATGCCGAAACCGGTTTGGCGCAGTGGATAGAGCGTCGGCCTGCGGACTGAAAGGTCCCAGGTTCGATTCCGGTCAAGGGCATGTACCTGGGTTGCGGGCACATCCCCAGTGGGAGATGTGCAGGAGGCAGCTGATCGATGTTTCTCTCTCATCGATGTTTCTAACTCTCTATCTCTCTCCCTTCCTCTCTGTAAAAAATCAATAAAATATATAAAAAAAAAAAAGAAATATATATTTGCTCTCTGTCCTCAGTTCTCACACAGAGCTCCTGGAATTTCATGACAGGGATGACAGGAGCACCTTTTGTTACTTGAAATAAGCTCCTTTCAACCATGCCTGAATTCATGCTAATAAGGTGACTTCTGGAGGCTGGAGGCTGGTTGTCAGAGAAGCCAACCATTCAATTAGAGGATTAGAACTATCAGCTCCACCCTCTGACCTCTGGGGAAGGGGAGAGAGATTGGAGATAGACTTAATCACCAATACCAAAGATTCCATCAGCCATGCCCATGTAACAAAGCCCGCATGAACCCAAAACGCAGGAGTTTAGAGCTTCCAGGTCAGTGAATGCATTCATGTGCCAAGAGGTTGCCACACCCCAACTCCACAGGGATAGAAGCTCCTGCGCTCAGGAGCCTTCAAACAGTAAGCAAAGGGATTCCCCGAGTTCTGTGAGTCGCTATAGCAAATTATCGAACCTGAGGAGCGGGGAGTGGGAACCCCTAATCTGTAGCCAAGTTGGTCAGAAGTACCAGAGACCTGTGAAGGCATATGAAGTGGAGGCACTCTTGTGAGACTGAGCCCCTAACCTGTGGAGTCTGATGCTAACTCCAGAGAGTGTCAATTTGAATTAAATTTTAGGACACTCAGTTAGTGTCCAGAGTGTTTAGAATAGGTTGATGTGGGTAAGAAACCCCCCACACATTTGGTGTTGGAAGTGTTGTGAGTAGAACCCAGTGGCTCAGTGATTGAGCGTCGACCTATGAACCAGGAGGTCACGGTTCCATCCCCAGTCAGGGCATATGTCCGGATTGTGGGCTTGATGCCCAGCGTGGGGCGTGCAAGAGGCAGCCGATCAATGATTCTGTCTCATCATCGGTGTTTCTAATTCTCTCCACCCCTCCCTTCCTCTCTGAAATCAATAAAAATATATTTTTAAAAAAGTGTTGTAAGTTGATAAACAGAGTTTTTCTTTTATTCCCTCTTTCTTCTCCCTCTGCTTTCTTCACGTGGGCTCACACACAGACACACACACACACACACACACACACACACACACGCATGCGTGCACACACACACACAACATAGATACACAGACACATACACCCACAACTCCATACATCAGGTATTAGATCTTTGCTCTTGGACTCTAGGACCCATAGGTAGTGGAAGGAATTAACAGTTGTCAGAGACTGGGTACCAAACTCTAAGGGGCAAAAATTTCAGCTAATTGTCTGAAAGGGAGAAGGAGGGTGTACTTGCCAGGAAAGGAAGGGGCTGGGGTGGAACCTCTAAGCCTCCGTTACCCTGGAGTTGTCTGGACTTTGGTACAGGGGTGGAGAGGGTGGAGGAGAATGTCCACGTGCCAGCTTGTGGACAGCAGGAAGGACGCTGAGAGGGAACCACTGCAGAGAGCCTGCGCCTTAGGGAAAGCATCAGTAGCGAAATAGCAGCAGCCACAGACCGAGAACTTTCTGCAGGGCTCTTCCACAAGTTTAAGGAGCGCAAAGACCTAAAAAATGACAACAGCATCTATCAGCCTTCGGGGATGATGGATGTGGAGCAGACTTGCTTTGATTAGAAAAGCAAGGGAAAATTACAGCATCTGAACTGGAAGAATGGCTGTCATGACTCATAGGACTCAGCACATAGTTGTACTCCTGGTGATGATTTACTACAGCAAAAGCCCAAACAGCAAAGAGAAAAAATGCATGCGGCAGATCCAGGGAGACCAGGTGCAAGCCTCCAAAGGTCCTCTCCCAGTGCAGCCACGTAGGGGTGTTTAATTCTCCCCACAATGGGATGTGACAGCACATGTGAAATGTTACAAACCAGAGAAGTTCATTAGAGACCCAGTGTCCAGGGTTTTTATTGGGGTCACCTTCTGCCTGGCAGATACCCAAATTCCTAACTCCCAGAAGGAAAGTATGTTTATCATAAACCACGTTGTTTGTACAAATAGATTAGAGACAGTGAGCCACTCTTAGCAGTTAATGATAGGAACCCTCCCAAAATCTAAGTTCCCAGACACCAGCCAAGGGCCAGCTTTCTAAGCAGGACTTTCTAAAGATAGCACCCGGTCTGCTAATGGTAACTCTTTCCTGCACAGCGTGCTTTGGGGTTCTGTTTAGGGAGGGCCAGTTGATAGAAGAACCTTTGCACTCTCCTCACTCCCCTTCAGAATGTTTGGATACCATTAGTGGTTTTGACTGGCCCTTTGTTTCTCAGTTGTACCCACAGGATTTTTAATTTATGGAGGTGACAAATGGCGACACAAGAGGCAAATGCCATTGAAAGAGGAATTTATTACTGATTGTTCCCAAGAGAAGGGGTGGGGTGAGGGAAGGAGGCCACTCAGGGCCACATGGGGAAGCAGAAGGATCACAAAGAAAGCATGGCCCAGAGCCTTCATTGTGTTTCCTGCAGGAAAGGCAAGGCAGGAAAGATTAGCTAGTTTGACTAATGTCAGTAGGCTCTGGGCTGTCGGGGTGGTCTCTGGTTTTCTGGTACTTGGCCCTGGGTTGATTTAGGGCAGGGGGAATATTTAGGGCTTGGTGTGTGAGAGTTAGATAAAGGAGGTGGTCGGGGATATGGACTTGGAATTGGTTGGTTTGTACATGAAAATATTTGCAGGTGAGTTGTTTACTATCTCTAGGAATTAGCTAGCCCTATCAGGGACTTCTTTCCCTACCAGCAAGGCCCCCAAATGTCAGAACATTATAAAATAAAAAAACATGATTACTACACTCTTAATCCAAGTTCCTACTTGCACAATAACCATGTAGCCTTCTACAGTTAGCTCCATCCATCTCCACAAGTAGGCAGTTCCTCTTTGAAACACCAAGAACATTGTTGGTACAATTAGTGACAACTGGGACTTATCGCAGACTCTTAAAGAAAATGATTTTTAAACATTTAAGGAAATGTTTTAGGTGCATTTGAGAAAATGGTTGGAAAAAGACAAAGGGATTCCAACTGGGGGGAAAGATCTATTTTATGAGAGTGGGTTGATCATATGTAAATATTGGTTAAATATTTGGTTTACATGAACCAGAGTACAGACTGAAATAAATCCAGTTGAATTAGGACAAGGGTGGTGGTGGGGGGGGTGAAGTTTGTCACTGGTTGTTCTTATATGTGTAAATTGAGAAGCAACTAGGAGTTACCTTCTGAGTTGGAAGATGAAGTGTTCAAAATCATATATGAGAAAGAGAAAACTTGTATCTAAAAATGAGGGAATGAGAATAATTCATGGAGATGATTGGTAGTTTGCAGATAGTAAAGAGGCCAGGAACAAACAAGGGCTGGATGAATAAGAATAAATAAAGGGAAGACAAATCCTCCAGTCTTAACAATGTGAAGACTGGATGAAAGAAAGGTAAAAACAACCCAAGTGTCAATCAGCAAATGAATTGGTAAACAAATGTGGTATGTACATTCAATGGAATATTATTCAGCCATAAAAAAGGAATGAAATTTTGATGCATACTGCCACATGGATAAATATTGTGCTAAGTGAAGTAAGCCCGACACAAAATGACAAATGCTATATAATGCTGTTTATATGAGGTATCTAGAATAGGCAAATTCATTGGGACAGAAAGTGGAATAGTAGTTACCACAGAGCTGGTGGGCCGGAGGGAATGGGGAATTCTTTTGAATGGGTACAGAGTTTCTGTTTGGGATGATTAAAAAGTTCTGGTGATAAACAATGGTGATGGTCGCACAATAATGTGAATGTACTTAATGACACTGAATTATACCCTTAAAATGGTTAAAATGGTAAATGTTATGTTAATATATATCTTTGATAAAAAAGAGAAGAACCACAATTGAAGGGGGAAAATATTGGATGCAGTTAACAGTGATTCTGAGATAAGAATGGAGATAAGAATGGAGAACAAGCTCTGAGAGATGTGAGAATTTGATGGTTGGTAAAGCTGATACCACGGTCATAGACTTTATATTCATATGGACTTACCAGCTTTTTCTAGTTCCTGGTCACAGACTGTTCCTCGAGTACTGTATGAATGCATGGCTTGGGTCCACGGAAGATGGGTGGGAGTACTGATAGAACAAGGTAACTTTATCAATGCTCCTGAAGAATAAAATAAATGCCTTATGACAGTGATGGCGAACCTTTTGAGCTCGGCGTGTCAGCATTTTGAAAAACCCTAACTTAACTCTGGTGCCATGTCACATATAGAAATTTTTTGATATTTGCAACTATAGTAAAACAAATATTTATATTTTTGATATTTATTTTATATATTTAAATGCCATTTAACAAAGAAAAATCAACCAAAAAAATGAGTTCGCGTGTCAGAGGTGTCATAGGTTCGCCATCACTGCCTTATGACAATGAATCAGCAGATTGGTGTGTGTGTGTGTGTGTGTGTGTGTGTGTGTGTGTGTGAAAGACTATTCATTGGTAGTAATAAACCATGGGGTATAACTCTAAGAGCAATAAATCAAAGGGCTGGCTGTTTTGTGGACAGTGCTGGCTGAGGCATCCAGATCTCAAGTGCTAGTTCTCTCTCTGCCATAACTGCCTGACCTTGGACAAGTCACTTATCCTCTCTGAATCTCAGTTTCCTAAATTGTCCTTCCTGTCCATCCAAAGTAAGGAAGCTAGGTACGTATTCTATTTTAAGTAGTCATCTTTAAAATTTTAAATTCCTACTTGTTAATTTTGTCTACAATTAATCAGTATCTCTACCTTTGGGACTGGCACTGTTGAGAGCCAACCCAAAGGCTAATCTTTCCGTCTTCATTATCATAGAGTTTGCCTCCCACAAAGGTGTTGAAAGTGCCAGGTGCTCACTTTGCCAGCTAATCTTCCCTCAAGGACATACGCATGTGATAGAACCCTCGCCCATGGGACTGAGAGGAAGTCTGCTGGATGGGAACGTTTTCCCACCTGGAAACAAGGACATGTGAGAAGGGGTGTCGGCATTTCTCCCCTGTGCCACTCCTCTTCAGTCAGACACTGCTGTGTTGGCAGCAGCCACCGTGCAATCACAGAGACAAACTGAAGGACTAGTCCTCAGTCTTCTTTGAAGGTTTTTTCCACCTCCTGACCCACTAGATATTGAAGTGCCTCAGGGCTCGGTCTTCAGAACTATTCCCCAGGCAATTTGATTTCATTTTATTCCACCCCTATAATGGTGATTCTCAAATTTATGCAGACTGCACTCAGTGTACCCAACTGTGCAGGAGACATCTAGGTCTAGTTGTCTAAAGGGCATTTCAGCCCAGCTGGTGTGGCTCAGTGGTTGAGTGTTCGACCTATGAACCAGGAGGTCACTGTTCGATTCCTGGTCAGGGCACATGCCCGAGGTTGCAGGCATGGATCCCAGAAGGGGGCATGCAAGAGGCACCCAATTAATGATTCTCTCTCATCTTTGATGTTTTTTTTCTCTCTCTCTCCCTATCCCTTCTTCTCTGAAATCTATAAAAATACATATATTTTTAAAAAGGCATTTCAAATTTAACATCGTTTAAAACTATACTCTTTATATTCCTCTTAAAACTGTGTTTTCTCATTCCCTTTCCATCTCAGTAGATGGTCTGGCCAAAATAGTTTGGAAATATCTTTGATTCATCCCTGATGCTTGTTTAAAAATTTATCTTCCACATTCCATCAATCAGAAAGTGCCTCTTGGTTCCACTTCTACTGCTACCGTCCTTGTCCAAGCCACTATCGACTCTCACCCATATTAGTGCAACAGATGTTAAATCAGTTAAAGATGGAATCTGGCTATGAGGAAATTGTTCACAAAGGTACTCTTTTCTTGGACTAGGATTGTTCAAATATAGAAGGAACCTAATACCGCAAATAAATAATGGAATCAACTGATGTAAAAATCTCTTTCCCAGCATAATCACAATCGGGATTTTTTTTATTGTACCTCTTTCCTAACACTATTGTTCTCCCCACCTTTGTGATTACGGGTGATGAACTGTGAATAAATGCTAGGCCTACTCATTTTCCCCGAAAGATCGCTCCTAATTCTAACATCGCTTCAGCCTGACAGGCATGTGTCCTCCCATTTTTCTTTCCACATACACCGTGCTACAAAGGGTGCTGCTGGAGACTGTCTTGGTTTGCCCCTGCTATCTTCCACCTTTAGTAAACCGGAGGGAGTCTGAAATTGCAGGGAACAGCAGGCAGCCATAGCCTGACCCTTGCTTGGCCTCTCACAGAGCTGAATACTGTTGCCCTCATTAAATATTTAGCAATCTATCCCCAGTTTAAAACAAACAGAGGTGATCTTTTCTGACCGTCTAGTGGGTCTGCATTACAACTGAGGAATGACTTTCCCGGCTCATTAAATATTTAGGCTACTTCTTGGCGAGGTGCAGCTGCCTGTCATCGCGACAGCAGATAGAGTGCAGCAGGATAGACACTCTGTAATGCAGGAAAACTTTCATCATATCTCATTGCTGATCTGTGCAAAGATGACAGGAGCAGGGATGGAAGCATCAAGAAGATAACTAAGTACTCTAATTCCCAGAAAATTGGCACATGTTCTTTAGAAACGAGTGCTAGAGCTATCTAATACCTCAGATGTTTGACAATTGCATGATTACCATTTATTTCAGTCTTGAAATGCATTCTCTCCTGCTCTGTAGTCTTGATGAAAGCATGGGCGATTTCCAAGAGCTTAGTAAAACCTTTCATAAATTTGCACTAATGTTCATACTAATAATGACCTTAAAGACACTAAAAATGTAAGCTCTTCTGGTACCTTCATCTTGTTCTTTTGCATTTGGGGCTGTTTGGCCCTCCTAATTGTTACCATCATTATTTCAAGATTATTATTTTGTCACATTAGTTGTTTCAAGAGACCATCTATGATTTTGGTTGTCAACTACTGCTTTTGTAGCACACATATATTCAAATGTCCCCAAGTAAGTGCTGAGTGCACTAGGAATTCCAAGAATCTATGTTCCCATTGAACTAATTAAATGATAACAAATATAGTAACTACTGTATATCTGTGAAGTGCTTTAAAATTGTGCTCACAACTTTTTTTTAAATTGAGACAACTGAATTTCTTTTTCTTCCCTTAAAACCAATGAAAAGTTGAGATACTAAGTATGATTCATTTTAACTATAAGGTCTCAAATTATTTTGTTTTCCTTTCGCTTTCTCTCCCTTTCATCATCCTTTTCTTGCGTTGTGGCTGCTTCTTCATCCCATATAACCAGCTTTCAGACAATCTTTGTGCATAAATCGCATGCTGCTCCATTTGTGGTTCAAATTCTGGGGTAGGGGCTTTTTGTTGCTTTTAATGTAGTTTGTCACAGAAGACATTTCTCTGCCTTGGCCTAATTCTCCTGCTTTCTGCAGATTCTTAAATATCATTTAGTAATGAAATTTTCAAGCTGACTCTGATCTTGGTAATTGTCTAATCCAACTTTCTTATTTTATAGATGTGAATCTGAGTCTAGACAGTTGAAATGCATTTCCTGAGGATTGCTTCAAATCCTCAATTTTCTCAAATTTCTATCCCCTGAGATAAGATTTTCCTATTTGCCCTGGCTGATGTGGCTCAGTAGGTTGGGCATTGTCCCATGCACCGAAAGGTTGCCTGTCTGATTCCCGGTCAGGGCACATGCCCTGGTTATTGACTCCATCCACGGTAGGGGGTGTCCAGTAGGCAGCCGATCTATATTTTGCTCTCAGATCGATGTTTCTCTCCCCCTCTCCCTTTCTCTATCTCTAAAAACTAATTTAAAAATCTTAAAAAATATATTTTCCTGTTTGTCCTCTGATCCTTAGCCTTTATGGTGCTCCACTTACCATGACTATCCGCATGCCTTTCTGGGTTGTACATCTCTTTCTTCCCCTTCATGGTATCTCTCCAGCTCCATCACTTTCTGTAGGGAGAGGGGTGTTGACCCTTGACAGCCATATCTTGTCATCTTCTTCCTTAGACACATTTATTAAACCGAGAACACATTGTACATATACAGTACCACTTCCTCTGATGGTAGCGTCAAGTAACGCTTTCTGAGTCTGTGTCCTCACATCATAGGCTGGCCACAGAGTTTTCTGCCCATCAGATCTTCACTTGTTCCTATGAGCCACGTATAACAGAGAATGCTGATACCAAGAAAGTGCTTAGTTTAAGTAGTGTTCTGCTTTCTTTGATTAATGTCCAAATACACCATTTAGATTCTATCCTTTCTACTTAATTTTTGTGTTACAGATTTTTAAAAAATATTCTATTTATATTTAAAGAATGTGGCAAGAATTTTCACTGGTCCAGTTCCTATGCATTGTAGACATATACATAGGGCCAGTGAGAATTGTTGCTTTCTAGACTCTTCGGGTTCTCTGGGTTGTCAGATCCCAGGGGCACACACACCAGAACACCAATCCATTCATTTGCATGGAGACATAAAGTAACTGGAGCCAGCATCCCTTTCCCTGGACAGAGCTGGCCAACACCCTCATTCCTGGCTCCTTGACTCACCTCTTTCTAGACTTTGGACTGGACAATAGTTTCCTAAACATACTCCGCCCTGCTGTCAGGTGATGGTACAGTGGAGTGGAGTTCACTGGCCACATTCCAGGCCCAGAGTTGTACCCTGGTCACTGTGATAGGGCTTTGCCAGCCCCGGCACATGATGGCAAATAAGAGGCCCTTAGGCATTTATTTAAGTGGATCTATTTTAATTTCCATGTTTCTATCAACAGTTTCCTAATGGAGTCTGGGTTGCTTAGTCTAAATTTTGCTTGATTTCTCCCATTAAATTTATTAGCTTCCCTCCAAAGGTGTCTTTTCTGATTCTTTTTCCTCATCTTCTTCCTTAAAGGATTTATCAAATACACAACAACTTCTGGATGCAATATTTAATAATGTCAGTGGCCTCCAGTTCTGAGTGTGCTTCCGAATTGCTTTTACAGCGAACCCTGGCCAGCTCTTCTTGTTCATCACGCGATCCTTTGCTCTCGGTATTCCCCTCTCTGCCTTCCATCTGGATGACATTTCTGGGGATAAAGAGTGTGGGTCTCAAGTTTCACGGCACAATAGCAAACTTAGCCTCCACTCCTCTGGTTTCCAAAGCCCAGGTCCATGTTCGGTCAGCAGCATAGAACGCCATGTAGAAGGGCCACAGATTTCTGTGCCAGCCCTTGTGGTCATCTATTCCTGGCTCTCGTCCACGTCCCCCCCCCCCGTTCCCCACCCCGAACAAAGGTTGGCACAGAGACATGCCATTCTGTCTGAGAGCCTCGCTGCCACTTCGACCTCCTCTACTTGGTTAGGAACCAATAGACTTTGAACCATGGTGGTTTGGTTCAAGGTGGTCATTAGGAGAACTTGGTATCCCAGAGGCCACTTCTGCACTGGCTGTAAAACGACTGTCAGGGCATCTTCTAGCACATGGTTCAGGGCAGCCTATAGAGGATCACATGTGAGGTGGCTATGATGTAGTTACTCGTCTCCCCTGCCTGCTCTCTCACTAGATTGTAAATTCCAGGCTTGCAGACCCTACTTACTCACCTCTACCTTACCTACAGCTTTGTGTCCTAGACACAATGTCTGCAATAAGGAACTTCACAAAATATTTTATACAACTGTAGGTGAGAATGCAGAGACTCTGTTATCGGTGGTGATGAGCCATGAGGTAGCAAGGGCCATTTTGCGGCTGGGAGAGGGTTGAGAATCTGAAGTTCTAGCAGCACTTGGTGTATTGTCGTTGGAATAATATGCAAAGGAAAGGAGACTGCGTGCTTGACTCAGTCATCTTTGCATAGACACATGACGAAAGGCAGGAGTTGATGTGGTGAAGAAAAAGTCACATGGCTTGCCTCATCCTCAACTACCCCCTTTCTCTCCATGTTTTCCCCAAGTTCCCAGTTTAAGCTCATCTTTTTAGGGCAACTTTTCATCTCTGTTCAGTTAGGAGAGAGGAAATGTGAGGCGGAGAGAGAAATTGTTACCGGAAGAGGTTTTTGTTTGAAATATATTAAAGTATGGATGGATCTGCATTTTCTGACCAGAAATAGCTGGTTTGCCTTGAGGTAGGATTAGGAGAACCATCGCAAGAATACAAAGAAAAAGATTCGATATCCAGCCTTTGACATCTAGAGTAGGACTTCTGGGTCTTCAGAGAAGCATTTGATTTAAAAGTCAAGCTTTGTGGAGAGAGAATTTCTTTAGCACATACCAAGAGCTGTCCTGTGGCCCAGCCAGTGTTGCTCAGTGGTTGAGCATCAGCCTATGAACCAAGAGGTCACGGTTTCCCAGTAGGGGGCGTGCAGGAGGCATCTGACCAATGATTCCCTATCATCATTGATGTTTTTATCTCTTTCTCTCTCTCCCTTCTCTGAAATCAATTTTATACAGATATGCCATCCTATGGACCACAGTAAAAGGCATGGATAGAGAGAGATCGGCATGTGACAGGATAGATGGTGTGTGCTAAAGAAGAGGGCAAATGGGGGAAGCTGCAGGGAGCCAAGTGTGTCCTAACCACCCCTCTTTGGGCTGATGTCTAGGAGTCATGGTAAATAGGTGGAGACAAAAGCACAGAGATTTATGCCCTGCACCCTTCCAGATCCCTAGGAGATAGGCAATATCCACTGGTTGGCACATCTGCCATGGGGCATCCTTGAAGGACAGGTTGGCTTGACAGGCTTGAGGCAGCTCCCAGCTCTCCACAGCCTGCAGGAGGTGTGCGGGAAGCCAGAGGTCCTTAAGTGGCCCACTGGAGGCATTCAGGGGGTCTGGCAGGACGGAGGACTACCTAGAGCTCGAGGTCAGGATGGAGAAATGGAGGAGTAAGGGAACGTGGTCAGCACGCTGGAGCCAGGTGGTGGGTAAGAGAATGAAGTGGGCAGGTACCCGGGCCTCCTGAGCATCCACAGTCCCCAGGGCAGGTCACAGAGCAGATCTTTATTGTGTGAGAGGCCTGGACCCTAGAAGGAAGGTGGAGAGGGAGACCAGCTAGAGGAGAGACTGTCTTTAGTCCGGGAAGACATTTGTTTATTGAATCCATGAGTTATGTAAGAGCCCTTTGAGTTAAATGGTATTTAATTTTTTTTTCCCTAAAGAAGCTGCAGCTCCTGAAGGGGAGGGTAATTTACCCAAGTTCACCAGGGGTTGGGCAGACTCAGGCTAAAGCCAGCATTCAGCTCGGCTGTTCATCCAGGGGCTCAGCATCACTCACTGTTCCTGCTCCTTTGAAGCTTTTTATGTTTTCTAGTTTCTACTTTTAGATGTCTTGTTCAATTTTGAAAGGTGCCGGGATTCTTCCAAGAGACATACTCCAAACAAATAAAATGGCACTGTGGTAATGACTCAATCAATTACCTTTTAATAAAAACGCTGAAGCAATCCCAAATGAAAAGCTCCACACAGGATAAAAGTGGCTGGTGGAGCAACCTGTGCCTAGTTCTCCCAGGTGATTTTATGACTCACTCATTTGGAGCTGATTGGATTTACATTCTGGGCTCCAAACTCAGCAGGAAATAGTTGAGCACAACAGAACACCGGATTCTCAAATGCATCACACTGCTCAATTCTCTTTGTTTTGCATGTGGTCAGAGTCTGTGATAAAGATCCGTCTCAGTGCCTATATTTTCCTCATTAATTAACCAAAACAGAAACTACTACCCAAAGAAACTGCATTCCTTAATCAAGATTTTGTCATAATTTATGTCCCCAAGTTTTTCTTGAGAGTTGACAAGGATATACATTTGTCACGAGAGAAAAACTAACACAGGATGAGGTGGTGAAGGCGTTAGGACTCGGCCTGAGAAGGGGGCACTACATTCCAGGTGGTTCTGACTCAGAGCAGAGGAGCTTGGGAACCAGGTAGCTACAGCCCATCACAGGCCATTACATACGGACACGAGGCTCCCTACTTCCTCTCTCTGCCAGCATTTCCAGGTAAGTTCAACTGCACAACCAGAGTGGAGGGAGGTGCGTGTAGAAAAAAATCTGATTAAATGCCACTCCTCTTATTTTGTTGGGAGATGAACTGTGTTCACATTACATACTTAAATCTCATTGGTGTAATATGTATTTTGTTTATAAACCCCAGGCTGAGTCACTGTTGGGAATTATGCTGAGGCTTACATAAGTTGGACACAGGGGTTTTGGGATGTCTTGACCCCTCTAATAGTATAATAAACTTGACATAAGTAATTGCTTGCTTGAGTTTTTGAAATTGCTTAGTGCTGGGACTGACTGTGTTTGTCTTTGAAACCTTGGGTGCCGATAGGGGTGGCAGGGTTTTCTGTACTCCATAGCCAGGAGTTTAAAACACTGCCCCACCTGAGTGTTAAAAGTACGGGGACCAGAGCTTGGTCAGTGGCTGTGCTGGACACTGCCGGGGTTGGGATCTTTAAAATAGGATAATAACACTGCATCGCATGATTCTAAAAGGATTCTATCCTTACCACTAGGGAGTTACATGTAATGAGTCTTAGGAAAGGAAAGGATCACCTTTCTTAAGAAAAATGACAGCGTTCTTATAATATGTGCAAATTCAACAGAAGTTAGAATATGCCAGGACTTCTCATTTAGCTGATTTTCTAACTTAATGTAATTTTCAATAAATTTAGGTGCATTTAATAATTCTGACAGGGCTGCAACATCATTACAGGAGTGTGGAAACTAGAGAACAATTTCTCAAAGCTCCTCTAAGAACTAATGTCCTTTTGGTGTCTAATCAGTGGTTCCTCGGCTGACCCCATATCGGAGTCACCTGGGAAGCTTGTTCTAGTGCAGTCCCAGGCTCTTCCTCTCAATCAGAGTCTCCCTGTAGCAGCCTAGGGGCTTACATTTCTAACAAGATCCCCAGCTGATTCTGACTTGCAGCTGGGAGATTAACTTGTTCAGCTACCCAGGGATCATTTTATCACCAGTTCGTCCGGACGCCCCCTTCCAGGCTTTGTGCATAGATCATCTCTGCCTGAGGACAGTGGGAAGCCACTCAAGACTCAAATTGAGAGGTGACCTCGTCTTTTGTGCTTTTTGAAGCTCACCCTGGACTCCAGTTAGTGAGTAGATCGAGTTTGAGAGGAGCAAGGCTTGGAGTCAGAGACAAATTATGAAACGTGCTGGGGCTGGGGAGAAGGGACACAGCTGGGGCCTATGAAGAAGGTGGAATTGGTAGAACCTGGTGAGGACTGGGTTTAAGAAGGAAACTGCAAGACCTCTTCGGGGCTTCGGAAACGGGGAAGGACTATTTGTGGAGAGAGGACACACAAGAACCTTGTTTGTATACATCTTTTATTGTAATTTGCCTCATACTTTTTTTCCCAAAAGATGGCATTTAAATATGTATTTTGACCTAGGCAAAATCTAGCTACCATTAAGTCATAAGGTAATCTTCAAGAGGGAAAGCAGCAACTTGGCAGAAGTGGAAAAATCAGGCAGACACCACCTTAGCCAAGTGCTCCAAATTAATGTCGCCAGGAGTAAGACATACTATGTACCCCCTGAGATGCACTGAGAAGGACACAGCATTGCGGGGGGGGGGGGGGGGGGGGAACACGCGTTCTTGCCAGAAATGCATAAGCTCATTCTAGTTTTGAGAGAACATCAAAAAAACTAACTGAGGGACACTCTACAAAGTAACTGGCCAGTACCCTTCCAAGGTGTGAAGGTTATTGAAGGGCAAGGAAGGCTGAGGCACTGTCAGGGGCTGAAGGCATGAAGGAGGCATGACAACTAAATACAATGTGGGACCTGGGCCAGAAAAAGACATTTAGTGAGAAAACTGACTAAATGTAAGTAAGCTGCAGGTTAGGTAATAGCACTATATCAGCGACCGTTTTCAGGTTCTGATCATTGTACTATGATTATGTAAAATGTTAGGGAAATCTGGGTGAAGGGCATGAGCATTCTCTCTGTACAATTTTAGCAACTTTTATGTTCATCTAAACTACAAAAAACCATTTTAAAGATAATCAACAGAAAATATAACTTCAGGAATGAATAAACTGTGAAGAAACATGGAGCAGGGCACTGCCTAGTGCATGACCAGGGTGCTATTTTAGTCAAGGCGGTCAGACAGGTAACATTAATTTTTACAACGATTTTTATAAACAACAGTAAAAGACACTTTTCCTAAAAGGTATATAAGCTTCTGGGATTTTAAAAAAAATCCCTGGTGCTTGAAACAATGTGGCCAATATCTATGCCAGTTCGTCCTGGTTGCTGTTTGTCTTGCTGCTTTGCCTGTTTGGGCTGATTCGGGCTTCAAAATCGCTGTGTTTCTACCACCTGGACCATTGCTCTCAGCTGAAGCTCTTGACGTTGTGGGATCGCTGGGGGGAAACTGTGCCGCGAGAGGCCACGTGACGGCTCCCCGGGGTGGAGACACCGGGAGGAGGAGGGAGAGGTAGGCAAACTCCATCTGCAGTATCTGTTCCCCAGTTTCCCTTCTGGAATCATCCCTTCCCTGAACTCCCTCCCTACACTGACCGTTCTCTCCCTCACCAAGTAAACCTGAAACCCTTTCACCCACGTAGCCTTGCTGCTCACCAGGAAATAGCAAAATCAACTCAGAGGTTCAGGTGTGAACAAACGCTGAAGCCCCTCCCAGTCATCTTCCCTCTGGAAACGCACTTGCGTGTACCAACCATCCTGGATGAATCAGAGGGAATTTACTCTCCGAGGCAAGGCCAGAGCAGTGGCAGAGCTGGCGTGTTCCCGTTGTTCCTGGAGTCAGGTAGGTGCAACTTCTGGGCATTGAGCCTGCAGGGAACCAGGCCTTCTGGAAAAGGCCAATCGCGGGCCAGTGTCTGAATGTCCTGGGGGGAAGCAATGCGGCAGTGTCTGTGCTAATGTCCGTCATTTCCCCATGAATTTAGGGTTGTGACACTTTGAGGCCGACCTTGTTTTCAGCTTAGCCACAGTCTGACTCCCTCTTTATTAAAATGGCTGGAAGCTCTTGCCTTTGATACTCACCAAAGCCTTTCATATACTTGGGAACCAGAGAACAGTGTAATATTTTCATTGCCAACTAAATGTAAATCACTTTCTAAGTCATATCACCACGAAGGTCGTTTGTGTACAGTTCCTAAGGTTATTTGGCATTAATGGCTCTCATGAATGGCCACCGAGGAATTCCCTCTGGAACAGAGAGAACATGATAGCTTTCTCAGCCGGTACAGTGTTAAAGGAGGCTACCTGCCTGTGTGACCCCTGGCTGCCCTCCGCTGCTCCGTAGGCCTTCGCCTGGCCCTGAGCTCCTGAGCAGGGAGAAGCTCCTGAGCAGGGAGAAGCCTGCCAGGTGGGATCAGGGCGTTCTTCACAGGACATGGTCTCAGCCGTCTGATGTACAGGAGCAGACTCAGTAGAGGGACAGCTGTGCCACCAGAGGTAAACTCTGACATAAGAACCGCTGCTCAAGATAGTCCTCTACTTCCTTGCCTGGACCTGATGAAAAACACACACAAAAACTTTCATCTCAATTGCTCTCTGTCCGCCTTTTCTACTTGACATTGCAATTCTCCAGGTGGCTATTCCTGGATGGTGCCCACCCAGAGATTCATTTGCTCCTTTTTCTTTTTTTTTCACTACCAGAGTTTATTTTGGCAATTTTATTGAAGTATAATTTCCATACCATAAAACTCACTCATATCAAGTGTGCAGTTCCTCTCTTGTCAATTTACTGGGTTGTGCAACCATTACTATAATCCAGTTTCAGGACATTTCATCACCCTAGTCAGATCCCCACTGAGTTCAGCCCCATTCCTACTCCCCATTCCAGGCAACCTCTTATCTATGTTATGTCTTTATAGATTTGCCTTTTCTGGACATCTATATATATAAAAACCTAAGCTACCAGCCAGCTGTCTGGTAGCTATGACTAGCTATGATGTGCAATGACCACCAGGGGGCAGATGCTCAATGCACAGGCATGGAAACATGCCAGTACTATACTGTTTTGATTATTATATATTATTATTATATATATTATAATAATTTTGATTATATCTTTATAGTATAGTTTGATATCAGGGAGCATGATACCTCCCATTTTGTTCTTTTTCAACATTTCTTGGGCTATGTGGGGTCTTTGTGGTTCCATATATATTTTAATATTAGTTCTAATTCTGAGAATGCCATTGGTATTTTTAAAAATGTTTTTATTGATTTTTAGAGAGAGAGGAAGGGTGAGGGAAAGAGAGAAACATCAACTAGAGCCCTAGCTGATTTGGCTCAGTGGATATGGTGTCAGCCTGCGGATTGAAGAGTCCTGGGTTCGATTCTGGTCAAGGGCACATGCCAGGGTTGTGGACTCAATCCCCAATGGGGGGCGTGCAGGAGGCAGCCGATCAATGGTTCTCTCATCATTGATGTTTCCATCTCTCTCTCCCTCTCCCTTCCTCTCTGAAATCAATAATAATATATTTTTAAAAAGAAAAGAAAAGAAACATCAACGAGAGAGAAAATCATAGATTGGTTGTCTAGAGTCCGCACCATGGGCATGTGCCCTGACCAGGAATCAAACCGACAGTCTCTTGGTGCATGGGTCGACATTCAACTGAACTACACTGGCCAGGCTTCATTGGTATTTTAATAGGGATTACGTTGAATCTGTATATTGCTTTAGGTTGTAAGGATATTTTCACAATATTAATACTTCTAATTCATGAACAGGGTATATCCTTCTATTTACTTGTATCTTCTTAAATTTCTTTCTTCGATGTCTTATAGTTTTCAGAGTACATCAGGTCTTTCACCTCTTAAGTTAAATTTATTCCTAGATATTTTATTTTTTGATGCAATTGAAAATGTGATTCTTAATTTCTTCTTCTGACATCCATTATTGGTGTATAGAAACACAACAGATTTCTGTATATTGATTCTGTATTTTGAAACTTTACTGAATTCATGTTTACTAGTTCTAATAGCTTTTTGGTGGGATCTTTAGAATTTTTTAAAATATATGTAGTAATATATAGTGTCATGTCATCTGCAAATAATACGAGTTTTACTTTTTCCTTTCCAATTTGGATGCCTTTTATTTCTTTTCTTTGCTGTGACTAGGAATTCTAATGTTGAATAGAAGTGATGTTAATGGGCATCCTTGTCTTGTTTCTGCTCTTAGAGCAGTGGTTCTCAACCTTCCTAATGCTTTAATACAGTTCCTCATGTTGTGGTGACCCCCAACCATAAAATGATTTTCGTTGCTACTTCATAACTGTAATTTTGCTACTGTTATGAATCGGAATATAAATATCTGATATGCAGGATGTATTTTCATTGTTACAAATTGAACATAATTAAAGCATAGTGATTAATCACAAAAACAATATGTAATTATATATGTGTTTTCCGATGGTCTTAGGCGACCCCTGTGAAAGGGTCATTTGACCCCCAAAGGGGTCTCGACCCACAGGTTGGCGACCCACAGGTTGAGAACCGCTGTCTTAGAGGAAAAGCATTCAGCTTTTCATATTTGAGTATGATGTTAGCTGGGGCCTGCCATAATATATGACTTTTATTATGTTGAAGTATGCTCCCTCTATACCCACTTTGGTGAGAGCTTTTATCAAAAGGGAGTGTTGAATCTTGTCAAATGCTTTTTCCACATCTATTGAGATGAGTATATGATTTTTATCCTTTTGTTGATGTGGTGTATCATGTTGATCTAAAGATATGGAATCATTATTGAATAAATTTCACTTGATCATGGTGTGTGATTCTTTTAATCTATTGTTGAATTCAGTTTGCTAAAATTTTGTTGAGGATTTTTGCATCTATGTTTATCAGAGATATTCACCTGTAATTTTCTTCTTCTTCTTTTTTTTAGTGTCTTTGTCTGGTTTTGGTTTCAAAGTAATGCTAGTCTCATAGAATGAATTTGGAAGTGTTCCCTCCTCCCCTATTTTTTGGTATTTTGAGAAGTTAGGTGTTAAATTTTCTCTGAATGTTTTGTAGAATTCACCTATAAGCTGTCTCATCCTAGACTTTTGTTTGTTGAAGTTTTTTTTATTACTAATAATCATTCTTCAGATTTAGTGTCTTTTCCAGAATCAATCTTGGATATTGTGTTTCTAGAAATTTATCCATTTCTTCTAAGGTTGTCCAATTTGTTGGCATACAATTGTAGCATTCTGTCATGATACTTTGTATTTCTGTGGAGTTGGTTGTAACTTCTCTTTCACTTCTGATTTTTAGTTCTTCCTCCTTTTATTATTAAAGAGTGGCTACAGATTTAAC
Organism: Myotis lucifugus; assembly: GCF_000147115.1. NCBI lineage: Eukaryota > Metazoa > Chordata > Mammalia > Chiroptera > Vespertilionidae > Myotis > Myotis lucifugus. The sequence continues at coordinate 1,069,023 of NW_005871388.1, forward strand.
AATTTTGTTGATCTTTTCTCAAAGAACAGCTCTTAATTTTATTGATCATTTTTGTTTGTTTTAGTCTCTATTTCATTTATTTTCATGCTGACCTTTATTTCCCTCCTTCTACTCACTTTGGGCATTCTTGTTCCTTTAAGTGCCAAGTTCGATTGTTTATTTGAGGTTTTTCTTGTTTCTTGAGGTGGGCCTGTATCACTATGATCTCTCTTGCAACTGCTTTGGTTTTGTTTCATAGATTTTGGAACATCATGTTTCCCTTTTCATTTGTCTCAAGATATTTTTTATTTCCTCTTTAAATTCTTCAATAACCCATTCATTGTTCAGTAGCATGTTGTTTAGTCCTCACATGTTTGTGTTTTTTCCAGTTTCTTTTTATTGGTAATTTCTAGTTTTATACCTTTGTGGTCAGAAAAGATGCTTGATATGATTTCAATCATTATATTTATTGCAACTTGTTTTGTGGCCTAACATGTAATCTATTCTAAAGAATATTCCATGTGTACTTGAAAAGAATGTGTATTCTGTCATTTTTTGGATGGAATATTCTGTAAATATCCATTAAATGACATTAGAATATATGGCCTCAAGGCCTATATTTTCCTTGTTGACAATTTGTCTGGATGATGTATTCATTAATGTAAGTGGGGGTGGAGGGGGGTAATGTCCCTACCTATTTGTGTATAACAGTCAGTCTCTCCCTTCATGTCTGTTAATATTTACTTTATGCATTTAGATGTTCCTATGTTGGTTGTGTAGATATTTACATGTGATATGTCCTCTTGTTAGCTTGATCTCTTTATCATTATGTAATGCCCTCCTTTTCCTCTTGTCACAGTCTTTGTTTTAAATTCTATTTTGTCTAATATAAGTATTGCTACCACAGATTTCTTTTTATTTCCATTTGTATGAAATATTTTTTTCCATATCTTCACTTTTAGTCCCTGGGTTTCTTTAGGTCTGTAGTGAGTTTCTTATAGGCAGCATTATAGATGGGTCTTGTTTTTCTAATGCATTCAGGCACCCTATGTCTTTTGAACGGAGCATTTACATTTAAAGTAATTAATATTGTTTATTTTCTTTATTGATTAAGGTATTACATATGTGTCCTTATCCCCCATTGCCTCCCCACCCCCACCCCCGCTCATGCCCTCACCCCCCTGGTATCTGTGTCCATTGGTTATGCTTATATGCATGCATACAAGTCCTTTGGTTGATCTCTCCCCCTTACCCCCACCCTCCTCTACCTTCCCTCTGAGGTTTGATGGTCTGATTGATGCTTCTCTGTCTCTGGGTCTGTTTTTGTTCATCAGTTTATGTTGTTCATTATATTCCACAAATGAGTGAGATCATGTGATATTTATCTTTCTCTGACTGGCTTATTTCGCTTAGCATAATGCTCTCCAGGGCCATCCATACTGTTGCAAATGTCAGGAGTTCCTTCCTTCTTACAGCAGCGTAGTATTGTGTAGATGTACCACAGTTTTTTAATCCACTTATCTGCTGATGGGCCCTTAGGCTGTTTCCAAATCTTAGCTATGGTAAATTGTGCTGCTATGAACATAGGGGTGCATATATCCTTTCTAATTGGTGTTTCTAGTTGCTTGGGATATATTCCTAGAAGTGGTGGGATCACTGGGTCAAATGGGAGTTCCACTTTTAGTTTTTAGAGGAAACTCCATACTGTTCTCCACAGTGTCTGCACCAGTCTGCATTCCCACCAGCAGTGCACAAGGGTTCCCTTTTCTCCACATCCTCGCCAGCATTTGTCATTTGTTGATTTGTTGATGATAGTCATTCTGACAGGTGTGAGATGGTGGTTTTGATAAGCTTTTTATTATTCATCAAAATAAAAAGCTTCTCCACAGCAAAAGAAACCATCAATAAAACAACAAGAAAGCCCACTGCATAGGAGAACATATTTGCCAATGTTATCTCTGATAAGGGTTTAATCTCCAACATTTAGAGGGAACTGATATAACTTTAAAAAAGGAAGATAAACGATTCAATCAAAAAATGGGCAACAGACCTAAATAGATACTTTTTGAAAGAGGACATAAGAAAGGCTAAGAGACATATGAAAACATGCTCAAAGTCACTAACGTAATTATTGATAGGTATGTACTTACTGCTGTGCTGTTGTTTTCTGATTGGTTTTTAGAACTTTGCTATTCTTTTTCTCTTATTCTCTTCCCATGGGATTTGGTTTCTTTTTTAAGTGGTAAATTTGAATTATTTTCTCTTTATTTTAGAAAGGTTTTTGGTTTGTGGTTACCCTGAGATTCATATACAACTTATTGTGTAAATGGCAGTTTATTTTAAGTTGGTAGTCTCTTAAGTTTAAATGCATTCTAAAAGTACTATATTTTTACTCCACCCCCTCCAGGTTTTATGCTTTTGATGTCATAATTTACATCTTTTTCGTGTGTGTATACCTTATTATTATAGACTAGAGGCCCGGTGCACAGATTCGTGCACAGGTAGGGTCCCTTGGCCTGGCCTGCGGACATTGGGCCAAAACCGGCTCTCCGACACCCCCTGAAAGGTCCTGAATTGTGAGAGGGTGGTTTTCGGTTGACACACCCCAGAATCGGACACCCTCCTTTTTGGTTCTGGGTGCATCACCTGAGAACTGCAGCTGCCAAGTCACCGCAGCTCGGCAGCTCCTGGTCTGTCCTCTTGTGGTCAGTGTGCATCATAGCTACCAGTCAGATGGTTGAATGGTCAACTGTCACTTAGGCTTTTATATATATAGATATGGGTGATTTTATTACTTTATCTTTTAACCTTCATACTAGTGGTTGATCCACTACCTTTACTATATGCTTGCCTTTACCAGTGAGATTTTTCTTTCACATATTTTCTTATTTCTAGTTTTGGCCTTTTCTTTTCCGTTTAAATAAGCTGATTTAGCATTTCTTATAATGCATGTTAATGGTGATGAACTCTTTTGGCTTTTGCTTATCTGGGAAACTATCTCTCCTTTAGTTCTGAATGATAGCTTGGTGGGATAGAGTATTCCTGGTTGCAGCTTTTCTCCTTTAATTACTTTGAATATATCAAGCCACTCCCCCTGGCCTGCACAATTCTGCTGAAAATTCTGCTGATAGTCTGGTAGGAGTTGTCTAGTGCAGTGGTCGCCAATATTTCGGACCTCACGGACCAACAGTGGTCTACGGACCACCAGTTGGTGACTGCTGCTCCAAAGGTTTCCATAAACCAGCAGTCACCAACCTTTCAGACCTCATGGACCACCAGTGGTCTGCAGACCACCAGTTGGTGACCGTTGGTCTAGTGCATTATTACTTGTTTCCTCTTGTTACATTTAAGATTTTCTCTATTTTTAACTTTTGATGTTTTAATTATGATGTATGTTGGTGTGGGTCTCTTTGGGTTCATCTTGTTTAGAAATCTTTGTGCTTCCTGAACTTACATGTCTGTTTCCTTTGCCAGGTTAGGGGAGTTTTTAGTCATTATTTCTTCTATTAGGTTTTCTGTCTCTTTCTCTCCATATTCTCCTTCTGGGATTCCTATAATGCAAATGTTAGTATGTTTGGAGTTGTCCCAGAGGTTCCTTAAACTCTCCTCATTAAAATTTCTTTTTTCTTTTTGCTGTTCTGGTTGCGTGATTTCCACTACCTTGTCATCCACATTGCTGATCTGTTCTTCTGCATCATCTAATCAGTTGTTGATTTCCTTTAGTTTTTTAAAATTTCATTTTTTGTATTTTTCAGTTCTGATTGGGTTTTTAAAACATATTTTCTATCTCTTTGTTGAAGTTCTCACTGTGTTCATCCATTCTTCTCCTGGATTTAGTGAGCATCCTATGACCATTACTTTAAATGTTTTATGTGGTAGACTGCTTAACTATGTTTCATTTAATTGTTTCTGGGGTTTTGTCTTGTCCCTTTATTTGGAACATATGTCTTTTTCTCCTTATTTTACCTAAGACTCTGTGTTTGTTTCTATATACTAGGTAGATCAGCTACATCTCATAGTATTAAAAGAGTGGCCTATAGAAGGGGTCCTGTGGGGCCAATTAGCACAATCCCCTCTGGTAATCAGGGCTGGGTATTTTGGGGGTGTCTCCTGTGTGAACTGCATGCATCCTCCTGTTGTGGTTGGGCCATGACAGGTGTGGGTGCTCTGTAGGATGGGGCTGGCCCCTGACCCAGCTGTGAGGCCCAGCCCCAACTGCTGTGTGTGCACTGGTGGGCCTGGCTGTTCCCTGACTGTGAGGCATATCTGCAATGGGTATAAGCATGCTGGTGTGTGGGGCAGAGCCCTGGCATGGCCAGCTGAGGGGATTTGTCTGCTACTGCTCCTGGCACACTGATGTGCGGGGAAGGTCTCCAGTGTGGGTGGCTGTGAGCCTGGCCTCTACTGTTGTGTTGGTGTGCAGGGGCTGGTCCCTTAACCCACTTTGGGGTTGCTTTAATGCCACCTGCCAGGTACCGGGGTTTGGGGCACCACTTAGGAGGCTTGCTGGGAGCTGTGGGGAATGGGACATCACTTTTGAGGCCTACTGGGTGCCTGGGGGCAGGGTCCTGCTTTAGAGGTCTGTTGGTGCTGCTTGATGGGTGCCGATTAGAAGAGTGGTTGGACTGGGTAAGTCCTGAGGGAAACGACAGCTGGTGCAAATAGCAAATTAATGGAAATTGTCAGACCTGGTGCCCACCAGGTACCTATGGAAGGACAGTAAACAAAGCAAAGAAAGAACAGTACCCGCCATTGCCTGTGTCCCCTGAAAGAGCCCCAACAAATCCCTCTGGCACATATCCTAAAATCAATCAACATGTCTCCTTCATGTATGATATGGGTGCCTTTCAAACTGTTGTCTGTGCTGTGACTCAGTGAGTGAATTTGTGTGTGAGGCCTTTTAGCAAGGATTCTGGGTTTCCCACAGCCCCTCAGCTCTCTAGGATGTGAGCCTTGCTGGTTCTCAAAACCAGATATTATGGGGGCTCTTCTTCCTTGTGCAGGTGTCTTGGGCTGGGGAGTCGGATGTGGATCTCAGACATCTTTGTGTGTGTGTGTGTGTGTGTGTGTGTGTGTGTGTGTGTGTGTGTGGTGGGGGCTGCTGAGATGCGTGATATCCCTCCTGGTTACTGGACACTGTACTGCTGCCCCTCATACCCTCTCAATATGGCTTTTTGTTTATATTCTCCACTGGAGAGAATCTGTTCTCTGAACATTCAAGTCGTTCTCAGAGATAGTTGCTTTCTCTCTCTATATAATTGTAGTTTTGGTGTCATGAGAGGAGGTGAGCTCAGGGTCAGCCTACTCCACCATCTTGATCACCACCCCACCTGCCCGCCTGACACTCCTCTTTGTTGAAGTTCTCACTTTGTTCATTCGTCTCCCAAGCTTGTGAGTTTCCTTATGATTGTTACTTTGAACTTTGTTAGGTAAATCACTTATTTCCATTTTAGTAAGGGCTTTTATCTCCCCCTCCTCATTTAGAAAATCATCCTCCTCCTCCTCCTCCTCCTTTTTCTTCTTCCTCCTCTCCTCCTCCTCCTCCTTCTCCTTCTCCTCTTTCTTTCTTTCTTTCTTTCTTTCTTTCTTTCTTTCTTTCTTTCTTTCTTTCTTTCTTTCCTTCTTTCCTTCTTTCCTTCTTCTTTCTTTCCTTCTTTCTTACTGTTCAACCCCTCCTTATGTCTTGGTTGTTTCTCAAACCTTCGTGATTGCCCAAACAGCCTACTTTACTCTTAGTGGCTCCCAGTAGTTGAGGGTGTACCGGACCTGTCAGTGTCCCACAGGGGAGGATTTCAGTCAGCACCTAGATGCAAGCTGACTGAAAACCAGACCCTTGGGCAGCAGCTTTTAAAGTATGTGAGAGGTTAATGGGAGAAAAGTGGGGACATATGTAAATACTTTCAACAATAAAAGAATTTTTTTTAAAAATATATTTTTTACAGAGAGGAAGGGAGAGAGATAGAGAGTTAGAAACATCGATGAGAGAGAAACATCGATCAGCTGCCTCCTGCACATCTCCTACTGGGGATGTGCCCGCAACCAAGGTACATGCCCTTGACCGGAATCGAACCTGGGACCTTTCAGTCCGCAGGCCGACGCTCTATCCACTGAGCCAAACCAGTTTTGGCATAAAGAATTTTTTTAAAAAGCATGTGAATATTCCTTTTTCAGGGGAAGACTGGGAGGTGGGCATGTCTGTCTGCTCCCTCTGCTCTGAACCCTGGCGTAATAGCCAGTTAAGAGCTGTTTCTTTGTTTGCTACTGTTCAGTTAACATAAGAACAGAAGCTCTGTGAACACAAGCCCTGCTAGCCACTAGGGCCAGGCTACCAAGGGGTCTGGCACAGCCACAAATGCTGGGCACCAGACATGTACACAGGTTCCTTTCTGGGAAACACTCAACTGGATCAGGGCAGAGTGTGAAGAGCCTCCCACTGGGCTCTGTGGGCTTTGGAGAGCATTTCAGTAGAGGTTAAGTTAGAAGCCTGCCCCTCATGCCAAAGCGTTAAGATAAGCCAATAGGCGTCTTTCGCAGAAAGACTGGAAGCTTTTCAGTTGGCTGCCTCTCTGCTGGTAGGTAGCCAGGTGAGTCTGTGAGCCCTTTAAGAACTGCTTCTTAGGTGAACCAAATGGGTGACGGTGGCCAAAATATACAAAAATCCAGTTATAAGTGCAGCATGGTGACTATATCGTTAATAATACTATATTGTGTATTTGAAAGTTAAGAGAGATCTTTAAAAACTATTAATTTTCTATAGTCTTACGGTTTTTTATCTTTCAAATTAAAAATGTGGTCAGACTGAAAAACAAAAACAAAACAAAAATAAAAACTGTTTCTCAGTTTGCTCTAGCCAGTGGGTCTCATGGACACAAGCCCTGTTGGCTTTTAAAGCTGGAAGACTTGGGGGATTGTCTCTCAGGTGCAGGCTTTTAAAGTTGGGGTGCCAGATGTGGGGTTCTCAGGAAGCAGCCCCGAGTTGTGCGTTCCCTCCTGACTGTGGGTGACTGTGGGGGCCATGGTGCCTGTGTCTCAGCCTCTCCTGTTTCGATGTGGTTTTCTCATCTGCCCAGTGTAGGTGTGTTGCTCATCTAGTTTTTGAGTTTCTTTCAGAGGACATTGTTCTGTATGTAGCTATAGATTTGGTGTGACCTTAGGAGGAGGTGAGTTCAAAACCCTCCTACGTCACCGTCTGGAGCCAGAACCCTCTTATTTGTTAGCAGACTAGTGGGCAAGAGTGCTCATTAGGGTCCAGCGGCCAAGGTGACTGCCCTGCCTGCCCACTTCCTGCCTGGGGAACTTGGCCCCTCGCCAAGTGGGGGTAGGAGTAGGACATGGTTTATGAGTGGCTGGAGGACAGACACATCCTTACTAGTACACTCAGAGGGCTCCGAGCAGGCGGCACAGGGACTCAGCCACATAATTGACCATCTTCTCCTCCCTCTGCAGTGCCAGCTTCAGGAAGACAGAGTTTTTTCTCTTTGCACCACCAGCCCTGAGCATATGAATGGATGTGGAATATATCAAAACGTTCCTTATTCACTCGCCTCAGTCCTCACCCCGCCGGCCTGACCACCCCCTTATAGTCTGACCTTTGCTCTTTTACATGCCCCTCCCCCCCTTTACAGTTTTCCCACCTCTCCGTAACTCATCTTTGAGTCTTTGTAACCCTTCTGGGAATTGGTTATATATAGTCTACCCTGGGGAACTCCCCTAGGCTGGTAAAATTGTCTGGTAAATATGGAGAAATTGGTGACAGGCTTTCTTAGTTGAAATTTAAACTTTCAAACTAGCAGCACCATGTGTTTGTAATTGCCAAAAATTTGTGGGAGTATTAGGAAATGAGACTAATTGCAACATTTTACAGTATCCCAGGTGTGTCCACGTTGTCATAAATGTGACTTTATCTTACTGAGGTGCCAGTGCTCTGCAGCATGTTCAGCAAGGCCCATGACAAGGCAGCTAGACCACCTGTGTAACGTACGCAGCTCTTTTTCAAAACCCCGTAGACCAACGTAAGACAGAGCAGGGAGGCAGAGCACAGGACACAGAGGAAGGTGGAATCGAACAGGGAAGATACCCTGAGACCTGGGAAGGAGCCCACCCCCAAGTCTTAATTCCAATATTTAAGGCTTTACAAAGCTACCTTCCGCTTTGGGGTCCAGTTGTCCAGGTAAAATCTAGAAATGAAAAGTAGCTTGGGAAAGAGCACTCACAATCGACAGCCAATGATATGCTAGGTACTTAGAAGGGTATTATTTTGTTCATTCCTCATGATCACCAGTTACTAAATGACTGAGCTGGGGTTTGAACCTGGGCCTGACTGACATCTGGAGCTGAGACTCTGCACACTGTATTCCCACTTTCTGCTGCCAAGGAGACCTCAGTGGGGAGGATGGCTGGGGTCTGTGCAAGCTTGAAAATGCTCTGGACTCTTGGGGTGGTGGACACACAGTACAAAATACAGAGGGTGTATAATAGAATTGTACACCTGAAATCTAATTGTGTTATCCAGCGTCACCCCAATAAATTCAATTAAAAGGGAAAAGGGAAAAGAAAATGCTCTGGACCGAGTGGGTACAACGCCATTGTCTGTACCGCAAATGACCCAACTGATCCAGAAAAAAGGCTGCCTTTGGTTTATCTGTGCAGATGCATATTTTCCCTGCCACGCTGGTCAGCAGTTACATGGCATTTAGCTAGTATTAGCATCTCTCTGGGTAGCCGGTGATGTCAGCCTCTGCATGCACTGCTATCTAGTGACACAGATTTTCTCCAGGGGATTATAGTGAATCCTATGCTCACTGACAACTGCACTATATACAGTGCTTATTTACACAAACAGCAACAGCACGATTTTAGAAGAGAAAAATCAAACCAGGTGGCTACCTTTCAGCTGTGCTTGGTAGGTAGTGAGAGAAAAATGTGTTTGATTTTAGACCACAATTTGAAAGGCAGAGAGAACTAACTCAAAGAAAAGCACAAATATGGATGATTTGGAAAAACTTACTTGGAAAAGCACGTTATTGGAATAATGAAGTAATCTTTTAAGCTTCTTTAAAAGTTTGATTTTGGAGAAACATTGATTTGTTGTTCCACGTATTGATGCATTCATTGGTTGATTTCTGTATGTGCCTGGACCAGGGACTGAACCCACAACCTTGGTGTATTGGGATGACAATACACCAACTGAGCTACCTGTCCAGGGCCTTGTAAGCTTTTTTTGTTTTTTAATGGTTAAGATACTTCATACAAAATAGATAGTAATTTTTGTCCTGTCTGATGAAGCAAGACAAAGAAACAGTTTTCTTTTCTAAATTAAATCAGCAATTCCCCAAACTGATGCCCAAAGGAACAATGTTTCATGAGATAAAACAAATGACTTAAATTTTTTTATAGATAATAGTTTGAGGAATGATACATCCTCCTAAGAACTCAGGGTGGAGGTAGGGGATCCAAACCCATTTGTCGTTCTTTTAAATCCTCACCTGAGAATATTCTTTTTAAAATTTTTAATATATTTCTTTTTTAATCCTCACCTGAGGTTATTTTTTCATTGATACTTTTAGAGAGTGAAAGACAGAGAGAAACTTCAATATAAGAGAAACACATCGATTGGTTGCCTCCCTCAGGCACCCTGACCAGGGCCTGGGAGGAGCCTGCAACTGAGGTACATGCCCTTGACTGGAATTGAATCGGGATCCTTCAGTCCGCAGGCCAATGCTCTACCCACTGAGCCAAACTGGCTAGGGCTGAGGATATTCTTTCCATTGACTTTTAAAGAGAGTGGGAGGGAGAGAGGGGGAGACACATACACACACACATCAATTTAAGAGAAACATGTGCTTCCACATGGGCCCCGAATGGGGGCCAGGGCTCAAACCTGCAACCCAGGTATCACGCCCAAGACCCTTTGGTGTGAGGCCAACTGAGCAACACCAGCCAGGGCACCCCCCCCCCTTTTTTTTTTTAAATAAATATGAACTTTTCTATTTCCAGAAAGTAGTCTATGGGGGAAAAAACAGCTTGGGAAATGCTGAAATTTCTGACTATAAGTTTGGATAAATGTATCTGTTTGGATAGTTCACTCATGTGGTCTCTTAGTTTTATATCCTAGTACTGTACTCTGATGTCCAGTGATACTATGTAACCAAATTGATAGACAAAAAGGTGCATAATCTTTACTTTCTGGCCCACTCATTTTTCAGAGGAGGCATCCAAACCAAAGAGGCCCAGATTCTGAGCTGAGTGTAAATCTCTAAGAAGGTGAGCCACCTCTAATAGCTTCATCACGCACCAACAAGGGAGCTGGAATGGCGCACTCAACTTGTTTCTAGTGCTAACGTCCCCTGACTTCTTGTTTAGAAATTAATCTTTGTGGAAAGGCGAACTGCTTATTTCCATAGAAAAGCGACAGGATCCGGAATGACTGCACATCTGGAGCTGCCCCACAACACAAAGGAACCAGAAACCACGCCTCCCGTTCTTAAATAACATTTATTGTTGTTGCAAAGAAGTCTTTCATGAGAACAGGTCTCACATTTATGTAGAGATATACTGGTTATGATTATAGAAGCAAATTCCATGAGGTGCTATATACGAAGGATGCCCAACTATGACTCTTAATTCAGCAATCTAATATTCACAATGTGTTGACTGCCACTTCCTTATTTACCCAAACATGCCTGTTTTTTTGTTTTGTTTTTTTAAACATGTGCCTGCACAGGGTGGAGGAGAGAAAACAAACACAAAAAACGCCAAGGGCTTGCTAAAAAGGAGGAGGCTAGAAAAGATAAAATGATTCCCGCAGCAGTTCTGCTCAACGGCAGTCTGTGAGTGCAGGAACCGTGTTCACGTGGGGAAGCAGCACGCCCAGTGGTTTCTCGGGTTTAACGGTGGGAAAGCCCTTGAGGTTTTGTGTGGCTGTCAGGAGGGCGCGGGCAGTTCCGTTACGGAATCCAGTCGATGTTCAGGCACCGCGCTATAAATGCAAACATATCTGAGACTTCTTCTATCACTTTGGCTGTGGGCTTCCCAGCCCCGTGGCCCGCCTTCGTGTCCACGTGGATAAGCAGGGGGTTGCTTTGCTTCCGGCTGCGGCCCACGATGTACTGGAGGGTGGCAATGAACTTGAGGGAGTGAAGCGGGACCACACGGTCATCGTGGTCGGCGGTGAGGAGAAGCATGGACGGGTACTGGATTCCGTCAGCCTCTGGTAACTTCACGTTATGTAATGGAGAATACCTGAAAGGCAAAGGCACTTTCATGATCTAAATAGCAAAAGCGGAGCTGTTTGTTCACTAGGACAATGAAGGAGGGCAGGGTGATCTAGTGGTTTACCAGCCTAACACCATTAGCCACAGGCCCACAGCCACTCCATGGCAATGGCGACGACTGCAGGCTGCTTGCACCGCGATTTCGGCCTTCACTGGCCAGGGCCACTGGAGATTGGGAAGAGCTCTGTCATTTATTTGGCTCCTACTTTGGAGGACTGAATAAGAAACGAAACTCACGGGGCTGTTGAAATAATCACACCTATGTGCACATTGATCGTCAGGAACTGAGTATTTTCAGATTCTTATTTTTTTCATTAGTACTGAGTGGCTGATTGTCTTTGTTTTTATTTAAAACCCTCCCGAGGATATGTTTTTCTTGATTTTTAGAGGGAGAGAAATATTGACCAGTTGCCTCCTATACGTGCCCTGACCGGGAATTACTGACCCTGCAACCTCTGGTGTACTGGACGATGCTCAACCACTGAGCCACCCAGCCAGGGACCAACTGTCTTTTTAAATCACTGAATGTGGATGTAATAGGTGCAAGCCTTTCTTTTATTGAAGAACTTGAAATCTGCTTTCTGCCCTTTAATGTCTGTAAAACCTTTATTACAGGCTCAGCTCGGCAGTCTTGGGAGGATCACATGGCCTACTTTCCTGCCCGTGCACCTGGGCCGGGCTGCTGGCTCCAGCAGAGAAACCGCCTTTGGCCAATGGCGAGAACGTCCGTGAAAGAGCAGAGAAGGCACCTTCTGAAGTATAAGGTAAGTTGCCAGTCACGTTAACGAAAAGAGTTTTAGAAGGAAAACACAGTTGAGTTACACAGTGATTCATACTAGTTAAGTGAGGGAAATCTCTGGATATTTTTTCTTTATATTTTATTCAATATGGGTGTCATGTTTTTCTTTTTTTTTTTTAAATGTATTTTATTGACTTTTTACAGAGAGAAAGGGAAAGGGATAGAGAGTTAGAAACATTGATGAGAGAGAAACATCGATCAGTTGCCTCCTGCACACCCCCGACTGGGGATGTGCCTGCAACCAAGGTACATGCCCTTGACCAGAATCGAACCTGGGACCTTTCAGTCCGCAGGCTGACGCTCCATCCACTGAGCCAAACCGGCCAGGGTGGTGTCATGTTTTTCAAAGGGTTCAGCATTAACTGCTCCCAGTAGATGCGATGGGGGCAATGGACTGTTTTCTGATCTCATTTCAGAGTGTTTCTGGATTAGCCCCAGCCCTCCAGATAATAGTTCTACGGGGAAACTCTGCCTATTAACATTACAAACCTCCCCCCCCTCAAGATTCACATGCCACATTTATATGTTAAAGATTCTAAGAAGTTCTAATCTGTTAGGCTTCATTTATCCAGCTCTCTTTTGGGGGGCCCCATGGTGCTTCCTGGGGCACACTCCAGGCCAGGGGTGCAGGGCTTGAGCAGGTCCTTGTAGGGACCCTTCTGGCTCTAGTGTGTGGGGCTGAGCTCTCTGCTCAATGGGAGCAGCTGATAAAGAGGTAAATGCAAGCCGATGAGTGCTAGGCTGGAAAATTCAAATCCAGAGAGAATATATAGGTGTGGGCAAAAGTAGGTGTACAGCCATAATACAAAACTTAATAAATAATAATACAAGAGTAAACTGTTTTGCACTACAACCATTAACCTACTTTTGCCCACCCCGTATATCACAGACATCTTAAGAGCAACAATATTTAGTAGCTTTTTAAAACAACCCTGATTTTTTATCTCACAATTCTGTACGTCAGAAGTCCGGATTGGCTCAACTGGGTTCTCTGCTTTAGATCTCTCCAGACTAAAATCAAGGCGTCAGCTGGCTGGGCTGAAATTCTGGAAAAAATTCTATTTCCAGACTCATGTAGGTTGCTGGCAGAACCCAGTTCCATGAGGCTAGAGGACTGAGGTTCTAGAGGCCCCTCCTCTCATCTTCAAAGCCAGCCCTGGAGGGTCAAGTCCTCCTCATGCTCCGATCTCTGTGGCCTCCCTTTCCCCTGCATCCCTGACTCCAGCGGAGAGTGCTCTGCCTTTAAGGGTACGTCCCTGTAGACTGGGCCCATTTGGACAATCCAGGATAATCTTAGTTTAATGTCAGATGATTAGTAGCCTTAATTTAATCTGCAAAGTCCCTTCACAGCAGTGCCTGGATTAGTGTGTAAGAGAAGGAGACGGATATCTGGGGGGGGGGGGGAGCACATTTAGATTCTGCCTTTCATGCCTCTGTAGTTTGTTTTTGTTAAAGACAAGATCAAAATAAGGAAGACAGGTATTCCCATCACTTCCCTTACTTTTGCAGTAAATTATATACAAATATGAGACATGGAGGAGAGTAAGGAGTTAAAGACCATACTAGTAAGTCTGAACAGTCAGTCAAAAGGATATCAAATTGCTAGCAACATATACATCAATATGAATTAAAACCTTACTTGATAAGCCATTCAAAGTGGTGTTTGCTGTCTGAGCACCCATAATCAGTGGTCCAGGCATGGCCGATGGTGTATTTATGGAATTTCAGCATGTCCATTACTCCAACTTGGGCGATAACACAACCAAAGAGGTCAGGCCGCTGATTTGCACAAGCAGCTAAAAACCGAGACAGAAAGAAAAGGGAGGCAGTCTATTATTAAACAGCTAAATAAACCAGAGCAAAAGAACACGTAGGTGCTTTCAGAACCTTGGCTGCCTTTTTTCTTAGAGCACAGAAAGAAACCATCATAAATCACCTGCCTAATGGCCCACAAGCTTTCCCCTTCCTTCCAGTACATCCGAGGTGGGATAGTCTCATCAGCAATAGAGATTTACGCACCAAAGTAAATTTCAAGGGGGGGGGGGGGAGGGTTATTTGAAAAACCTGTGTCCTCTCCTCCCTACTTGCTTTCGCAGGTGAGGGAGGTTAAGAAACCTGTTGGGGAGGGGTCTCAAAACAAGCCTGTGATATTGCAATCCTATCTATACTAATAAAAGGGTAATATGCTAATTAGACCAGACATCTTCTGGACAAAGCCATGGTGGCAGGAGCCAAGGCAGAGGTGGTTAAGGATGATCAGGCCAGCTGGGGCGGGCAGGCGAGCGGTTAGGAGCCAGTGGTCCTGGATTGCGAGAGAGATGTCCATCTGCCGGTTTAGGAGGAATCAGGCCTAAACCGGCAGTCGGATATCCCCTGAGGGGTCCCGGATTGGAGAGGGTACAAGCTGGGCTAAGGGACCCCCCACCCCCATGCACAAATTTTGTCACCCCCATGCACGAATTTTGTGCACTGGGCCTCAGGTATAATAAAAGCCTAATATGCTAAATGTTCAACTGTTCATTTGACCGGTTGCTATGAGGCACACTGACCACCAGGGCACAGACACTCCGATAGGTAGGTTAGCTTGCTGCTGGGGTCCAGTTGATCGGGACTGGGTGAGTCAGGTCTAGAGCCCTCCTGCGGATGGTCCCTCCCTGGCCTCCACCATGCACCAGTGGGGTCTCTTGGCCTGGCCTGTGCTTCTCACAATCCGGGACCCCTCAGGGGATGTCCACAGGCCAAGTTGAGGGACCCCACCAGTGCACGAATCCATGCACCAGGCCTCTAGTGTAATAATATACATTTTAGTTCTTGTTCCTGGCACAGAACTCAGAGTGTCTCATCATTCAAATCTAGCCCCTTTCAACAGTGCCTGAGTTTATGCTAATGGGTGGCTCTTAGTGGGCTCTAGATGGCTTCAGGATTGGGACCAGCTGCTAGAGGAATCAATCATGTGCTTCGAAGGTCGGAACTGTCATCTCTCCCTCAAAACTTCTGGCTTCTAGTCAATGAAGGAAAAATACCACATGATCTCACTCATTCATGGATAATAGAGACCATTATAAACTTTTGAACAATAATAGATACAGAGGCAGAGCTGCCTCACACAGATTGTCAAACTGCAGCGGGGAGGGTTGGGGGGCAGGAGGGAGGGGGGTAAGAGATCAACCGAAGGACTTGTATGCATGCATATGAGCATAACCAATGGACATAAGACACTGGGGGGTAGGGGAAGCCGGGGTATTGTCAAGGGCGGGGGAAAAAAAGGACACATATGTAATACCGTTTGTAATGCTTTAAGCAAAAAAAAAACAAAAAACAAACAAACAAACAAACAAACAAAAAACACACACTTCTGGCTTCTGAGGAGGGAGAGGGGCTAGAGCTTGCCTCAATCACTGATGGCTAATCATCTAATCACTTGTGCCTATATACTAGAACCTCCATAAAACCCCTGAAACAACAGAGTTCAGACAGCTTCCAGGTCAGGGAACACACTCAGGAGCTGGAAGGGTGGCGTGCTCAGAGAGGGCATGGAAGTGCCACACCCACGCCTCCTTATACCTTACTCCAATTGGCTCTTCCATCTGACTGTTCCTGGGTTCCGTCCTTTAGAACAAACTGGTAAATGTAAGAAAAGAGTTTGAACCTGAGGAGGGGGTCCTGGGAGGCCCAGGACTGGTGACTGACATCTTGGGAGCAGTCTTGTGGATCTGAGCCCTTACTTTGTGGGGTCCGTGCTAACTCTGAGTAGTGTCAGAACGGAAGTGATTTGGAGGATACCTGGTTGGTGCGGAAAAGTGTTGTGAGTAGAAACAGTTTGTACAGCCCAAGGCAGAATAGGCCTAAAACCCAGCTCAGGGCTCTGTCCTGTTTTAAAAAGATTCTTCTTTGTATTTATTGAACATCTGCCATGTGCCTGGCACTAGGCCTGGGGATAGGTGGGAAAGATAAAAAACCGAGGAAGCAACAACAGTGTTCAAAAAATTCAGGTGGGGTGTAGAGGTACCTAACCAGGTGTAAGGCGGTTAGGAAGGAAGTCACATCACAGCTGGCAAAAACATCGTGCCCACCCCAATTCTGATTTCAGGGCTTATTCCTCATACTGAATCCTGAGTCCTACCCTTAGAGATCCCTGTCCTCCCCCTCAGAGGCGGGAGGGAGAGGAAACTGTCTTCTAAATAGCACTTAGCATCCAGAGGGGGGACTCCATCTCTGCAGGTTCCTTAAGGGACCAGGTGTGTCAACAGACACAAACTAATGCCTAAATATAAAGGGGTTACTGGGCGAACCAATAAATCACAAAGCAATTCTCCCACGACTGGAAGCAGATGGCATTTTCAATAGCTTCTCCTATTAAATCTTAAATTTGCCCTGAATTCTTCTCTCTCTTACACCTGACCTGTAATCCACATACAAATTCAGTTGTTTCCAATTCAAAATATTCCCAGAACCTGACCACTTCCCAGGCCTTCCATCTCACCCTCGCTGGTTTGGCTTAGTGGACAGAGCGCTGGCCTGTGGACTGAAGGCCTTCCATCACTACACCCCAGGGCCAGGCCACACTGTTCCTTCCTGGACAGAAGTCTCCCACCTGGCCTGCTTTTTTGCCCTTGACTCTCCTTCCATCTGCACTAACTGTAATAGGATCAATGCATGATCCTATGGAAAAAAATAAGTCAAATTATGATACTTCTCTCAAAACTCCCACAAAGGCTTATTTCACAGTAAACCAGGTCCTCTACCCTGGCTCTGAGGTCCTGCCACGGCTTACTTCCCCCTTGCTCACCGTGCCCAGCCACAGACGTGGGTCTCCTCCCGGCTGCTAGACCCCTCCCAGCCCGGGCTGGGCTCAGGGCCTCAGGTGCACTGCCTGCTCCTAGGACGAGAATGAAAGCTCCAGGAAGGCAGAGGTGCTGTCTGTGTTGTTCCTGAGATTGTTATCAATACACTTTCTAAACTTAAAATGGAACATCATTTTGGACATAAGAGATTTTACCTCCAAAGGAAATTTTTTTTTTCCCCCAACACTATATTCTATTGAGGTAAAGAGTCAGGACAGGAACTCAGATTCTGACATGACTCAGTATATTCACAAAACAAGGAAACTGAGTGTATGAGCTGCTCCTTGCCGCCCTCCTCCACAGCCGTGGATGGAAAACCCCGAAAATTGTCATGTGTGTTTTAAGTTGAGCTTATATATCCTATTCTACATTTGTATAATGGCCCTTCATGTGCTAATGACATTGGATGTAAGAAGACCCAGCCAGCAAAGTTCAGGTCCACTACAGATTTTCATTACAACTTTCAGTGCGACTGAGAAAAACGCACTCAAATTTCATTAACTACCAAAAATTAGGTACTTAGAAGCAGTGCCACAAAATGATTAAAAGAGCAGAATCTAAAACCACAGTGCTAGCCCCAGCCTCACCACTTCCAACCGTGACACGCTGGGCAAGCGGTGCCCCGGTGTGTCCTACGTAAGATGGGGCATTGCCAGTCCCCATCTCCCAGGCTGCGTGTACATCAAGGTCTCAGCAAGGTCTCAGACTGGGCCTGGCACACGAGGTACTCACTCCTTTGGGAAAAACTTCTGTGACTATTTCATTACCCTTATGCTATAGATCCATCTTTATACGTACCTCATTTCCCTCGCGACTTTTCTCTCTGTACTCACAGCATTTAGCATCACCGGGTGTAGTTATTCAACAAATGTTTAGTGATAATCACATCGTACAAGTCCTGACTAATACAATCAGAGGGGTTATCAGGCTCAGGACTGTTCTGCCTGGACTCTAGAAACCTGTGGCTCCAGTGTGTGGGGAAAGGGGTCCAACCGGTTGGAGAGAGAATTGCAGTCCAGCCCAGAAGAGCTCAGAGCAGGGAGGCCAGACAGGTTTTGTAGGCTGTCGTAAGTCAAGTTTAGGGAATGTAGCATCAGCTGGGTCTTTAGGCCCAAATACAAACGGTTTTGTTTTCTTTGTACCACTGCTGCCATCCATGAGCCAAAGTAAATCAAGAACTGTCAACAGTGCACACGAAAATCCCAAGAGTGGTAACTAGTAAGTATAATGAATAAAATTCAGTCCTTACCCACTAGGAGGCCTCCATTTGAACCTCCATTAATTGTCAGCCTCTTGGGAGACGTGTAACCTTCCTTTATAAGATACTCAGCAGCACACTGAAAGTCATCGAAGCAGTTTTGTTTGTTGGCCAAGATACCACCTACAATGAGCCAAAGTGCAAGATAGTTAATCAACGGCACAAAACATTAGAAAACACGGCAGGTTAACCTAAGGCAGTGGTTCTCAACCTTCCTAATGCCGCGACCCTTTAATACAGTTCCTCATGTTGTGGTGACCCCCCCAACCATAAAATTATTTTCGTTGCTACTTCATAACTGTAATTTTGCTACTGTTATGAATCGTAATGTAAGTATCTGATATGCAGGATGTATTTTCATTGTTACAAGTTGAACATAATTAAAGCATAGTGATTAATCACAAAAACAATATGTAATTATATATGTGTTTTCCGATGGTCTTAGGCGACCCCTGTGAAAGGGTCGTTCGACCCCCAAAGGGGTCGCGACCCACAGGTTGAGAACCACTGGTATAGGGGGATATGTGGTGATGGAAGGGGACTTGACTTGGGGTGGTGAACACAATACAACATACAGATAATGTATTGTAGAACTGTACCCCTGAAACCTATATAATTTTATTAACCAATTAAAAAGGTAAAAAAACCCCAACATGAAGTTATTTTTAACCCTTTTTGGTCCAACATGGAGTCTGACTCGACAGACCAGGTGCTAGGAGCAGGTCCAACGTCGAGGCTGAGGCTGACACTGCTGGTTCAACATTCTATCCCGTCAATTAATTTGGACCAGACTATCTGAATTCCAAAAATAAAATTGGGTCGCAAAGGGTTAAGGGGGAGTGGTACCTGCAATATGTTTGCAAATATCCTTACTTTTCATTTGTTTAGTGAAATGCTCCTTCTGCTCATTCAAACATAGCTCTGACTATGCCCTATTTGCATTTCTGTGGAGAAAAGACCTCACCTTTATGCCACGTCTCTCCGTATTCACCGCCTCCTCGGATGTTGGCCACTGCGAGGATGCCACCCATGTGTCTCACAAAGATAAGCCTGGACACACTGAGAAACAATAAAAATAGTGAACCTTCCATTAATCGCCAAGTAAGGACCACATTATTTCCCTCCATTTCAAAAAAAAGAAAATGTATCCCCCAAAACACTATGTGTGATGTCCTCTAAATCGGAGCCCAACATTTTTATATTACCTGATTAAAGCAAAACATATAACTTCTGGTTAATGTTTAACTGCAAAGCTCATACATGCTCATGAGCGTTCAGAAGACCTCATTGTACTATATTGGCAAATATTTCACCATACAAGGTGGGAATACAAAATTCATAATGCGGACAGAAAAAAACAGAGGCCCTCATTTCATAATGAACATCTTTTAGCATCTATCTTGGCAAACAAGATACTGCCAGCCAGGTGACACAGGCCTGGTGTGAACGGTGCTGGGCTCGTAGGAACACCAATAACGGCTCCTGCTCTGCTACCTTTATTTTTTTCCAGTCTCTCTCTCCACATTGTTCAAATTGGAAAAAAGGGAGCTCTTTCTGAAGCATGGATTTTAAATGGGTTTTACAGAAGCTCAGATAACTAGACAACATACATTAAGAGAGGTGGTGGAGGTAAAGGACACAGACTAGAATGTAAGAATGGAGAGCTCATGGCAGGAGAATGTTTTCTAGAAATAAACAGAAGAAACTACAGCACCAAGTTTCTAGGGAAAAGAATTAAGTCCTTTGGAAAATTTGGATTTCATGTTTTTCTCCTCCTCTTTCCACTCTGGTCCTAAAAATGCTGAGTGACATTTCTTTTTCTAGCTGCAGTTAGTTTAAATTAAATTTTAACTATTTGGGAACTATTTTGAGAAGTTTATCCTTCTTCCTTACAGTAACTGGGGAAACCATGGGCTTCTGCAACCTGCAGCTCATTTCCTGGGTCTCGGGGATGAAGAGGAAAGGACAGCCGGGGTAGGTGATGAGAGCATGCCTTCATGCTAGACTGTCCAAATGGATCTTCAATTGCTTGGTCTTTTTCTTCGATATTGTTCATGCACCTCTGATGGTCTCCACTGAAACCATCAGAACATCCACCGGGTTCTGGGCTGAAAGTGGCTAGGGGCTCTTCTTTATTCATCTCCTGATTCTCAACACAGCAGGCTTCATAAATACTTGTTGCACAAATGACCAAAGACAAATGATGTTAACTTCAGATCTGCTCTGGGACCAGTGTTGTCTGGCTCCTTGCCACCCTGTGGAGGCCAAGGATATAGGGCTCAAGGTACGAGCCTCTGCCTTGTCCATTAGATGAAGCACATGTTCACTGGCCTACACTCAGGTCTCACTGCAACTGGAAACTGAAGCTTGCATTTCATCACTCTGGGTGGGAAGAGGGGCAAATAATGACATACTGTATATTCTGTTGTAAGGATTAGGTGAACAGCTATTGCTCTGCATCCTTAGACTAATAGACACAGGGAATAAATATGGCTTCTGGTTTTACCACAGACATGGATACTAATGAAACAGCAAATCTCACTGCCTGGGAAACTCTGTTAAGAGATAGGAAGCCCGTCTGTGGGCTCAGGCCTTGCCTAGCATGGTGCTTGGTATAGAGAAAGCAACCTAGAATGTAGAATGGTGATGTCATTGTGCAATGAATGAAGAGCAACTCATACAATAATGCCTCACTAATCTTCTGAAAATACTGTTCTACACAATGATTTCACACCTTTTCAGCTACTCACTAACAAAACCAAATTCTTTAGCCAGATGTTCAAGACAGTTCACAATTCGGCTATAAACCATTTCATTAAATCCTAAATAATTAGTAGAATGCACTACTGATACCAAGTACTTGAAATAAAGTAACATTTAAATTTGGAATCTACTCTGAATTCATGTCCTAATAGTCACCCTCATTTCTTTCCAAATAAGAAAGGTGAATCTGAGAATCAGATTTCATGGTGGGCACTATTTAGAAGTTGGCTTAAAACTGATCTTGCTGGTAGGAGTCGCCTTGCTTTTATTAAAAACTAGAGGCCCGGTGCACGAATTTGTCCCTTGTTGTGGCCTGCGGGGATTGGGCCGAAACCAGCAGTCTAACACCGCCTGCTGCTCCCGCTCATCCTGGCCCCACTGTGCCTGCCATGGGCTCGTGTCCAGTCAGTCCTGAGGCTTGTGCAGCTACAGCGGCGCTCGCCAGCCATAAGCCGTGTCTGGTGCCCGTCCCAAGGGGGATAAGGGTGAGGGGCTGGGATGCGATCAGCCCTCCAGGTGGATGGTGGGATGCCCTTGCTAGCCCGGGATCCATCCCACTGATGTTTGCGCTGGTTGTCAGGAGCCACATGGCAGCTGCTTTTATATTGTTTCTTCCTTGCAGAGTGTCTAGGGAGGGGAAGCGGTCACAGTGCCTAAGGCTGACTTCCAAGAGGCGGGTGGCGCTGTTGGGATCGTGCCAGCAGTGCCGGTCCATCAGTGGTTGGCCCGTTCTCCGGAGATTGGACCTGCAGGACTAATGAGCGAGTGAGTGGCTGCTGCCGGGCTGGGTTGGTGGGCTGCCGGGCTGGGTTGGTAAGCTGAGTGGCACTCCCACTGTGGGAGTGCACTGACCACAAGGGGGCAGCTCCTGCGTTGAGCGTCTGCCCCTGGTGGTCAGTGTGTGTCACAGTGACCGGTTGACCGGGTCATTCAGTTGTTCTGGTTGTTCGGTAGCTTAGGCTTTTATATGAGAGATGCTCACAGCAAATTCCATTTTATACTGTGAATGGGATAGTAAAATCAGGTTTGCAAAGAACTGGCAGGAGACATTTATATAAACAATAGCAAATGCTTAAATTTAGATTTTTTTTCTCCCTGAACGTAATTACTGGGACATAATCACAGAAACTGTGTAGGACAGTTTAAAATGGATCAAATAATAGAGTACACAGAAAATATATTTATGGCTGAATGTTAAGATAGTCTATTTTAAGACTTGGCTGCTGAAAAAATATCATCAGAAGCTGCAAAATCCTTCCTTATGAAGAGAATACTGAGGGCAAATGCCAAACACGGAAGGTAGGCGCTTCCTTTGTTCAAAACTCCATGGATACGAACCTTCTGTACTCTGGCAGCTAAAGTTTCAGCATTTAGTTCCCAAACAACCTGTTCCACTAAAGACACCAGCTTGTAATGATCCTGGAATTCCTGACCAAAAATGCATGTAGTTAACGCAATCCTATCCCTCCATGAAAATGACAAGCCAAGAAATGTATGGTTAACTATATGAGAAAAAAGCATGATTTAACAGACGAGGCTCTGGTTTCCTTCCACTGGATGGAGGGGATCATGGTCCATGCTTACCTGTAGTTGGGTGTGATCGAGATGTTGAAGCCGCCGTAGCCATATAAGAAGGCAGGATGAGAGCCATCCAATTTTATGCCTTTTTTATGCACGATGAACATTGGAATCTTGGTACCATCCTTGCTAGGGTAGAAAATCTAGAACACAAGAGAGCAGAATGGTGAGAGTTAGCACCACCTTGTCAACACCTGCATGCTTTTCCATGGGAAACACACACAGGCAATAGTTCTCTCTTCCAGATGTGGAGCGGCACAGTGGAAATCAGCATAGTGTGGAGCAGTGGAAAGCACAGGTGTCTGAAAGTAGGGAGACTTGAATTTGAATTCTTACTTCACAGCTGTATAGCTAGGGGACCTTGGACATACTGTTCATCCTCCCTCAGCCTCAGTTCTTCATCCCTAAAATGTGGCCTTCACAAGGTGCACAGAAAACACACATTTGTTTTCCGTTCCCAGCATTGCAAGAAGTCAGATTTGGCCACCCTGCCAAACAATTCAGTTTAGGGAGATTTATTTTCTAGAAAACAAATTTCACATTCAACCGCTTTTCTAAATATTACGATAACTCGACTTGCCTTCATTTTTCTATGTACAACAGTTAAATTAATGTTAGCAACAACAAAACATATTAGCTTAGAAAGTAGATGGAGAAACACAGAAATCCTATTTTTTTTTTTTTTATATATTTTATTGATTTTCCACAGAGAGGAAGGGAGAGAGATAGAGAGTTAGAAACATCGATGAGAGAGAAACATCGATCAGCTGCCTCCTGCACATCTCCTACTGGGGATGTGCCCGCAACCCAGGTACATGCCCCTTGACCGGAATCGAACCTGGGACCTTTCAGTCCGCAGGCCGACGCTCTATCCACTGAGCCAAACCGGTTTCGGCAACACAGAAATCCTATTACTTCAGGTCAAACAAAGACATTTTTCTCCAGTATTTTTAATTAAGGCTCATAAAACCTTCCTGAATCTAAGTAACCTCAGGCAAGTTCAGTTAAGATTTCTATATTCTTCTCTTTTTTGATAAGAGGAGTAAAAGGATAAGAAAGAGAATATTAAATGCTATGTAAACGATAAGCCACAGAATAGCGATAAGCCATCAAAAGCTGATAAGGCCCCTTTTGGACAGAAAATCTATAGATAGCCTTCTCTTTGGGTAAACATGGTTTCTTTACCCCAAAATGACATCTAGAACGTGCCCAGCTTAGAAATGTCTTGCTGACCTCACAAGTTACAGTTCAAGGACAGAAGCCTTTACACTTAGTGTTACTTGCAGCCATATTTTATCCAAAGCTTTTTTAGGTAGCAGTCCTATTGTAGAAAGATGCTACAAAATGCTTGGAAATAAAGGAGGGGGGGCGGGAATGCAGATTTGGAGAAAGGCATCACAGGCCACAATATGTGCCGACAAGTCTGGCAGGTTTTTGAAACCTGCCAATAGTAGTATAAGAAGCATTTGTTTCTGACTTGGATAAAAATACTAAGAAACAGATAAATTTGACAGTTTAGGAATCATGGAGAAGAATACTCCGCAGAGTTCAAAATTATCAGAGGAGCACGGTTTTATTTAAAGTTAATGTAGTGGCAATTAGCAGCCTCTGATAAAGTGTAACTCTGTGGGTGGTACAAGTAAATACGGAGTAAGAGGAACCCATTTCAAGTGATTCGCAGGGGCTGATGAGCTAAAACTGAGGGCCTTCAACTCAGACTGGCGGAGAATTTGAAGCACTCTAACCACAGCATCACGACTTTATCCAGTGACTTTCATCAATGAAACTGATGACCTGTCTAGCATGCTGACCTTCCATGGGCTTAAATCCCTCAATGTCAAGACCTTTACTTCCATCCCACTCATTCAAATATTTGCTCAGTCCATTATTTGCCAGGCACGGCACTAAACACTGGAGACAAAGATGAACTTAAAGCCTACAGCAACAAGCTCGCACTACAAACACCCATCGCCTTAGCTTGACCTTTGCCCTTAGGACTTCAAACTCTTCTGCAAGGAACTCTGGCATCACACCACCCCCCAAGACTCCAATTTGTTCTTTCACCACCTCCTTCCCTTCCTTATTTCTGGGGCATCTGTTTTTTTTGTGTGTGTGTTTTGTTTTTTTTTCAAACTCTTACTATGACATTCAGTTCCTCCTACTCTATCTGGCTGTCAGCTTCCCTGGGCTTTCTTGGGCAGCATGGGATCCTTGGCCAGACCTCTTAGTGTTACTAATGCTGAAAAACCTCTAATTCTAACCTAACCTACTGGGTTCCTTCTCTCTGGGCTGCTGGGCACTCAGGAACCGCCAACTCGCTTCATTGAAAATTGATAATACTTGAACTTATGGCTTTGAACTTATGCCTTATGTC